>NC_133618.1:29582751-29871998 GCF_048593235.1 Sminthopsis crassicaudata | reverse complement strand
TTATCTTTAATGGAGACCCGTGTGCAAAATTTGGAGCCATGGTTAATAAAATTTGCCACTCTGGGATGGTTTCGCAGCACACATTAACTTGTGCATTAGTATAAAAGGTATATATCTTGTCAGGTCTTGTCCCAGATAATTGTACTGCTCGTTTAATGGCCTTTAATAAAATTCTAGCCACAAGCACTGGGTAAGGAATAAGGCTTTGTTCTGGTTGTGCTGGGAGGTTCACCCACTCTATCACACTGTCTCCTTGATGAAGGACTGCTGTGGGGGCCTCTTGTGTAGCAAAAACTGATATTTCCAAGGGTTTTTGAGTGACTCTTTCAACCACAGTGGATAAAGCCTGCTGGAACTCTATCTTTCCAGAAATCAGCAAGAGTCAGGATCACTAAACGTCTTTATTCTAGATCTTTACCGTCGCCTCCAACGCCAGGTCACGAGTGCAAGTGAGTGTGAGTTCCACCACCCAAGTTTCTCTTGCTCCTCCCACACAAGTCACTTCCCTCTCTTTGTCTCACCAATCAAGTCAGCACAGAACAGCTGGGGAGGGTCAACCTTAAACAAGTTAATAGGGAACCGTCCAATTGGCAATTAGTCTCACGTGCTTCATCATCCAAGTGCATTGCTCAGTTCTAGCCCTTTACATCTCCCGCTTTCTTTTGTTTTAGACCACAGGAGGTCGCGCCATCCCTGACCTTTCAGGGAGATGAGAACCCCAAAAAGGAGGTGATCACGCCCCCCCCTGACTTCTCAGGAGGGGAGATGAAAGCACTAAAAAGGAGATAATCACGCCCTCCCTGACATCTCAGGAAGGGAGATGAGAAGCACCAAAGAGAAGTGGGGATTTGCTAGCGGGTTTCTGGATTGAAGGGCCTTATTAGAGACAAGTATGCACAAACCCATCAGCATGGGAGTTATTACACAAGCACATAGCAATAACGCAGAGGCTATTAGTGGTGACTCTCCCCACAATCAGTGCAGACTCGATGTGGTGTAACAAACAGGAATTGTACATGCAAATAGTGATATAACAAACAATATAAATCAACATGGTATTGTAAGAGATTTCCAGAAGTCCTAGAAGGAGGGTATGTAGACACCAGACACACATACCCCTTTTTCAGCAACCAAGAAATAGTCCAAAACCAATCTATTGTCCATTGCTTCATTGTTAGGGAATCCAATGATCCCCACAAGTTTTTGAAATCCCACATCAGTCTTTTTATATGTTAGGGAATCCAATGATCCCCACAAGATTTTGAAGTCCAGCAACAGTCTTATGATGCCTCAGAGAATCCAATGATTCCTGAGGACTTTCAGTCCTACAACAGTCTTATGATGCCTCAGAGAATCCAATGATTCCCGAGGACTTTCAGTCCTACAACAGTCTTATGATGCCTCAGAGAATCCAATGATTCCCGAGGACTTTCAGTCCTACAATAGTCTTATGATGCCTCAGAGAATCCAATGATTCCTGAGGACTTTCAGTCCTACAATAGTCTTATGATGTCTCAGAGAATCCAATGATTCCTGAGACTTTCAAGTCCTACAATAGTCTTATGATGTCTCAGAGAATCCAATGATTTCTGAGGATTTTCAAGTCCAACAGTTTTTGATGTCCATGGGTCAAACGCCATAACTGCCAGGTTCTTTCAGTGGTGGGCACAGTCAGCAACGGAACTACCCGATGTTTCTTGGGCCTTCTCCTTCGTTTCAAGGGTCTGCTCTGTCTCTCTCCGATGGACAAGGCGAATACGGCTCGTTGGCACCCATCTGATTCCTTCTCCATCTGTAGAGATACAAGCAAACCCTCTCCCCCAAGCAGTTAACCTATCTGGTCCCTTCCATTCACCACTTTCTGGGTCTCTCCACATCACTTGGCGATTATCTAAAGACAGTGGAGCTGCTCGCACTGGACACTGCCCTTCCGGTGAGTTATAAAACCTGTCTGCTGGAGCCAGTGCATCTTTGTCAAAAATTAAAAAATTAATGGTATAGAGAACTAAATTTAGAAGTTCTCTAGGGTTACCTGTGGCTCCCCCTTTCTTTTGTTTTTGGAGGAGTGTCTTAATATCTCTGTTTCTTCTCTCTACTATTGCCTGCCCTTGAGGATTAAAGGGTATGCCCGTGGTGTGTAAAATCTTATACTGTGCACAAAAGTGTGTAAAATGTTTAGATGTATATGCAGGTCCATTGTCTGTTTTTATTGATTGTGGCACGCCCATAATTGCAAATGCTTGTATAAGGAATTCAGTAACCACTCGGGCTGTCTCTTTTGCTGCTGGTATTGCAAATGTGAATCCTGAAAAGGTGTCTACCATGACATGGATAAAAGATAGACGACCAAAAGATTTATAATGGGTCACATCCATTTGCCAAATTTCATTAGGTCTCAAACCACGAGGGTTCTTCCCTGGAGGGAGTGTAGGAGCATGGAAAGGAAGGCAAGCTGTACAGGCTTTTACTATGCTCCTAGCTTCTTCTCTTGTTATTCCAAACTGCAAACGTAAAGCTCGGGCAGCCTGATGATATTTAGAATGAGACTCTTGTGCTTCTTGAAATAAAGGAGTACTGGCCAGCATGGTTAGAAGGCTATCTGCCTTTGAATTACCATCAAAAATAGGACCTGGAAGTCCACTATGGGAGTGGACATGCAAAATATAAATCTTACCCAGATGCTTTCTCACTTGCTCTTGAAGCTCTTTAAAGAGCTGATATATATTGGAGGCTACAAATTTTATTTGGGCTGTGGCAATTCTTTGTACCACACCTACTGAATAGGCTGAATCAGATATTATATTTATGTCTCCCGGATAATAAGCAAGAGCTAGAATGATTGCATACAATTCATTCTGCTGAGTGGACTGAAAAGGAGTTCTGATAACTCTCTTTATGGTTAAGTCACAAGAATACACAGCACAAATATTATGTTTGGATGCATCTGTAAAGATAGTTGGTCCTTTAAGAGGAACTTTAGAAACCTTTTCTTCAAGAATCCATTGCCAATTATGTAGCAGTCTGGTTATCTTTAATGGAGACCCGTGTGCAAAATTTGGAGCCATGGTTAATAAAATTTGCCACTCTGGGATGGTTTCGCAGCACACATTAACTTGTGCATTAGTATAAAAGGTATATGTCTTGTCAGGTCTTGTCCCAGATAATTGTACTGCTCGTTTAATGGCCTTTAATAAAATTCTAGCCACAAGCACTGGGTAAGGAATAAGGCTTTGTTCTGGTTGTGCTGGGAGGTTCACCCACTCTATCACACTGTCTCCTTGATGAAGGACTGCTGTGGGGGCCTCTTGTGTAGCAAAAACTGATATTTCCAAGGGTTTTTGAGTGACTCTTTCAACCACATTGGATAAAGCCAGTTCAACTTGTCTCAAAGCCTCTTGAGCTTCTTTTTTAAGCTGGCGTGATGAATTTAAAGCACTGTCTCCCCTTAAAATGTCATATAATGGTTGCAATTGACAGGTAGTCAAGCCTAGCACGGGACGCATCCATTGGATATCTCCTATCAATTTCTGGAAGTCATTTAAGGTGTTTAGCTTCTCTGTTCTTAAGGAGAGTTTTTGTACTGTAAGCACCTTAGGATATACTTCATATCCTAAATATTGAAAAGGAGCATGTCTTTGAATCTTTTCTGGAGCTATGTGCAATTTATAATTCCTTAGTGTTTCTATGGTTTTTTGTAGACATGCTTCTAACATTTGTTCCTCAGGTGCACATCCCAATATATCATCCATGTAATGTAATAACATTACTTTTGGAAATGCTTTTCTTACTGGACTAAGAGCAGCAGCAACATACATTTGACACATAGTAGGGCTGTTTTTCATTCCCTGTGGCAAAACTGTCCATTCATATCTTTTATAAGGCTCAGCTAAGTTAACGCTGGGCACTGAAAAGGCAAATCTTTTCATATCCTCCTTATCTAGAGGGATAGAATAGAAACAATCCTTAATGTCTATAACCCACAGAGGCCATTCTCTAGGCAACTGAGTAGGAGATGGAAGTCCAGGTTGAAGAGTTCCCATAGTTTCCATCTGTTCATTTACCTTTCTTAAATCAGTCAACATCCTCCATTTTCCAGATTTCTTTTTTACAACAAATACTGGGGAATTCCAAGGACTTAGAGAAGGTTGTAAGTGTCCTTGGTCAAGTTGTTCCTGTACTATATCTAGTAAGGCCTGAATTTTATTGTTATCTAAGGGCCACTGTTCTATCCACACTGGTGTATCAGTTTTCCACTGGATAGGAACAGGTGAAAGTGTTGGCAGGCCTTCAACAGCAGCCCTGCCTAAAAAACCGAAGTACTCATTTTTAACCCTAATTGTTGTAAAATGTCTCTTCCCCACAGATTGATGGGGATTTTTTCAACTATAAAAGGAGTAAAAACTCCTGTTTCACCTTCAAATACCCATCTTAAAGGGGTAGCACTAACTTCAGCTGCTATTGATCCTCCTACCCCAGACATGTAGGTGTCTGCCTTAGTCTTTGGCCAGTGACTGGGCCAGTTGGCACCTCTAATGACTGTGCGATCTGCACCTGTGTCCACCAGTCCTTCTAATGCTATGCCATTTATATAGATGGTGAGCATAGGTCGGTCAGCTGTCACAGCTGCTGTCCAGTATATTCCTGGGTTTTTCTGCTTGGAGTCCGAACATGGGTGACTGTCACCAGGTTGCTTATTAGGAGTCTGTATCAATAAACCCGATGCTACTACTTCCCCTGGTTGATAAGTCACACATTGTCTCCCTGTGTTAGTGACTGGGATATTATCTACACATTCCCCAGTTTCCCACATCAGTGTATGAATGAACACTGTCTTGTAAGTACTCTCAGGAGGTGAAATGGTCAAGCCTACTGTACCTGGAGGCAAGGGATCCATAGGTTGGAGAGGAACAGATTTCACCTCTCCAGGGGGTATCTCAATTGTCCCAGCTGCATACAACTCTATCCTCCCTAATTGTAGTCCCTTTCTCCCATCATGTTGCTTCCTGGCTGACTGATTGTGTAATCCCTTTCTCCCCTCAGATGGCTTCCTGGCTGATTGGTCATGTCTGGGTATTGGACTTGGAGGCACTCTCTGGGTGTGGCATCGGCTGCCATCATGCCCCAAGTGTTTTTTGCTTGGGGCCCTGGAGCTGGGCCCCTCATCCCGTTTCCCTGAATCAGTCTACACTCTGAGGCCCAATGGAGTCCTCTGTTGCATTTTGGACATGGGGTTTTGGGTCTTGTTCTCCCAGCCTGTCTTCTCACTCTGTCTCTGTGCCAACATTGAGCTTTCAAATGGCCTACTTTACCGCATTGAAAGCATTGACGAGTCTCTCGGGAAACCCCTTGCCAAAAGGGATCCTGTCTCCCCATGTTGGGATCTTGGGAAGTCTGCACCATAGCCTGGCTATAAAAGGTATTTGTGCCCATTGCGGCACAGCGTCTTATGATCTCCTCTAAAGGAGCATCCTTACGTAGTCCTAGTATAATCCTTCTACAAACCTCATTGGCATTGTCTCTAGCAAGTTGCCTCACCAAAGTGTCTGTTACTTCATTTTCACCATTTGCCTGTATGACAGCTGTCTGCAAACGTGCCACAAAATCAGCAAAAGGTTCATTTGGTCCCTGTACAATTTTTGTGTAGGTCTCACCCTTGTAGTTTTTACTGGGGAGAGAAGCCCATGCTTTGATAGCAGCAGCAGAAATTTGCTCAAATGCTGTTATGGAGTAATTAATCTGTACCAAAGCATCTGCATAAGAACCTATACCCATTAGTAGGTCATAGGTGATGGAAGTATTAGCTGCATTTTGACTATTTTGTTGGGCTTGAATTCTACAGAGCTCAGTAAATTCAGAAAACCACAACAAATTTTGTCCAGGTTCTAAGCACACTTTTGCAATGACTTTCCAGTCACTAGGGGTTAAGGTTTCATAAGCCAAATTGTGTATTAACATTTTAACATAATCTGATGTAGCCCCAAAGACAGTGCAAGATTTTTTCAGGTTTTTAAGGACATCCATATTAAAAGGAGCATATCTTCTACTCTCTTGACCTGCAGAATTACGCTGTTGAATCACGGGAAAAATTTGAAGTTTGAAATCATTATCTACTTCTTTTCCATTTTCAATTGCTTCAATAAGCCCTCTTTCTAATCTAGTTACAGGAGTGGGCAGTTGTTGGGAGGGGGGGCTCTGTGTGGGAGGAGGGGGGGGCGCTGATGAGGTCATCGCCCCTCCCACTACTCCTCCTCCCTCCGTCCCTGAAGGTGGAGTGGATGTGGGCTGATCAATAATCTGCTCTCTAGGTGGGGTTGAAATTTCTTCAGGACAATCAGAGTCTACACCCTCAGATTCCTCATTCAAATCCCCTTGCCCTCTGGCAATGTCCTGAGTTTGCCTATCTTCTATCTTTTGTTCCTCACGCTTCCTTCTCTGAGCCTTTTTAGAACTCTTCCTTCTTCTAAACTCTTCTTGATAGCTTAAGTCTAATAGAATCAAGTTGTATAGGTAAAATACCTCTGGGAAAATTTGACAATTCCCATTTTTTGAGTAAAATTCTTTCATTTCAAGTCCCACTAGCTTCCATTTATCTATACGTAGTTTTTCTTCATTTAAGAACCAAGGGGACGTGCATATCAATGAGTGTAAGAGATTATTCATTTGTGGGATGGGAACAAGTAAACTTTTCTCATCAATTATCTTAATTATATCCTCTATAGCATTGCTAGATGAGGCAGGGGCTGGGGTTGGAGCAGGGTCAGCTGAGGCCCAGGATTTACCCAACATCTGCCCCATCTCAGTTACTAGAGATTGCTGATTTAGTCCTTAACAAGGTAAGTTCCTTATTTCTATTAGAATACTCACCTAATCTCCTGGTCACAGGAGGACTTCGGTGGAAGTAGGGTGCCGGCCACACGTTGGACGCCAAATGCTGGAACTCTATCTTTCCAGAAATCAGCAAGAGTCAGGATCACTAAACGTCTTTATTCTAGATCTTTACCGTCGCCTCCAACGCCAGGTCACGAGTGCAAGTGAGTGTGAGTTCCACCACCCAAGTTTCTCTTGCTCCTCCCACACAAGTCACTTCCCTCTCTTTGTCTCACCAATCAAGTCAGCACAGAACAGCTGGGGAGGGTCAACCTTAAACAAGTTAATAGGGAACCGTCCAATTGGCAATTAGTCTCACGTGCTTCATCATCCAAGTGCATTGCTCAGTTCTAGCCCTTTACAATTCACTTTCATTTTTTTTTGGTTAATTAATTACTTTTTTTTTTTTTACAAAAAATTTATGGATAGGTAATTTTTCAGCATTGACAATTGCAAAACCTTTTGTTCCAACTTTTCCCCTCTTTCCCCCCAGATGGCAGGTTGACCAATACATGTTAAATATGTTAAAGTATAAGTTAATACAATATATGTACACATGTCCAAAGAGTTATTTTGCTATACAAAAGGAATCAGACTTTGAAACAGTGTACCATTAGCCTGCGAAGGAAATCAAAAATGTAGGCTGACAAAAATAGAAGGTTTGGGAATTTTATGTAGTGGTTCATAGTCGTCTTCCAGAGTTCTTTCTCTAGGTGTAGCTGGTTCAGTTCATTACTGCTCTATTGCAACTGATTTGGTTCATCTCATTGTTGAAGATGGCCACATCCATCAGAGTCAATTCACTTTCAATCCCTGACACTCAGTTTCCTGCATTATAAAATGAGAAAATTAAATGGCTTCTGAAGTCCCTTCCAGATCTTCACCTTTGATCTAAGTTGGCTTAGAAGATTTTAAACTAAGTTGCAAAGGAACAGCTGCCCATTTGCTCCAAAGGATGTCATCTCCTCAGGAATCCTCTTTTCCTAGGAAACCACAGATCCAGATCCCTCCTTCTTCTAAATGTGCTAGAATCTGGAAATGCAAAAACAAAAAATAAATACCTCCTGCCCACAAAAATTGAATATGTGGGTGAATACATGCATGCTAAGTGTATCAAAGGTGATTAGGGGAACCTCTGATTGATTTGTTGTCTTGATTTACCTCCCAGGAGGTGGACAGATGGACAAATATGTGTCTTGATCACCCCTGCTGCTCAAGTAAATACAAAACAAATGTATTGTTGTTGTTCAGTCATTTTCAGCCATAGACCACTCTTTGGGATCCCACTTGGGGTCTTATTAGCAGAGATACTGGAGTGGGGTTTGCCATTTTCTTCTCCAGCTCATTTTGCATAAAACAAGGTTAAGACTTGCCTGGGATCACACAGCTAATAAATGTCTGATGCAAAATTTGAATTCAGAAAGAAAAGCTTTTCTGACAAAATAAATATCAATGTTTTAACAAATGCAAAATTAAGTGCTTGGAATATGGAGATAAAGATCTCTAATCATCTAATCACTTGGATTTGCTTAGGAGAAGAAGAGGAAGGTAGGGAGAGAAACTGAAGGGGAGAAAGAGAGACACGGAGACAGAGACAAATAGAGAGACAGAGACAGAGAGAGAGAGAGAGAGAGAGAGAGAGACAGAGAGAGAGAGAGACAGAGAGAGACAGAGAGAGAGAGAAAGAGAGAGAGAGAGAGACAGAGAGAGAGAGACAGAGAGAGAGAGACAGAGAGAGAGAGAGAGAGAGAGAGAGAGAGAGAGAGAGAGAGAGAGAGAGAGAGAGAGAGAGAGAGAGTTGGTCTAATCTGAAGCACAGCTGGAACATTCCTAGAGAGTTCATCATTTGCAAGTGTAATTTTCAGGAGCTGTCCAAGGTCACATGGATGACATGAAATCCAGGGGAAATTGGGCTCAAGCTTAGAAAGTATATGTGACAAAGGAGGCCATCTCACAGGTCCTGGAAGTCCTCTTATTAAAATCATCAAGATTTTACCTTTAATTTCACTGTCACTAACTTGTGGGATACTTGTAGAGTCCTTTTTTTTTTTTTTTTTTTTTTTTTTTTTTTTGATAAGGAAATATTAAGTGACTTGCCCAGGGTCATACAGGGATTACACAGTGTCAAGTTTCTAGGGTCACATTTGAACTCAGGTCCTCCTGACATTAGGACCCACTACACCACCTAGCTCCACCTACCTTTTTCTCATAGAACTTGAAGCCATCTTTCTTCTGTGTAATTTTGTCTTCTGCTTCAGAGGCAGATGCTGATGTCTTGAGAACTGTGTTTGGAAAATAATAAGTCCAAATCTCTTGATCCTTCTCTTGTCAGTGAGTCAACATGCATTAATTGAGCGCTTACCATATGCTAGATGCTCAGATAAGCAGGATGCAAAGAAAGGGGAAAGACATTCCCTATTCTTAAGGAGTTTCCAGGTAAATAATGATGAAAATAATGATGTACAAGCAAGGTGGGATATCAACAGAGGGAAGGAACTAGAATTAAGAAGAGTTGAGAAAGTCTTCTTATAGAAGATAGACTTTTATCTTGAACGTGAAGACAATCAGGGAGGCAGGAGATGGAGATGAAGAGGGAGAGAATTCTAGGCATGGGAAATCAGTGAAGATACCCTCAGAGTTGGTATATGGACTTGATATAATTGATAAGGACAGCTAGATGGCATAGTGGATATGGCACCAGCCCTGAAATCAGGAGGACCTGAAATCAAATCCTGCCTCAGACACTTAACAGTTTCTGATTGTATAACCTTGGGCAAGTCATTTAACTCTAATTGCCTCCCCAAACAAAACTTGAATTCAAATCAAGATTTGGACACTTACCAGCTGTCTGATGCTGAGCAAGTTACTCAACCTAAGTTTGCCTCAGTCGCCTCAATTGTAAAATATAGACACTAACAGTGCCTATCAGCCAGTGTTGTTATGAGGATCCAAAAAGATAATATTTGTAAAGTGTCTTGTACAAAGGTGTTTAATCAATGATTGTTGGTTGATCCTTAGCATTTGAAACAGCCTGTGTGAAGTGAGGAAGGAATGTTGAGTTTAAGGAAAAGCAAAGTAGCCATTTTGATAGAACTGTTGGGTGAAGAGGGGATGGAGTTCAATAAGCCAACAGCCAACAACTATTATTCCTCCAATACATACTTCACTATATGGGCTGATTCTAAGGAGAATTCCTCAGGAAACTTGCAAGACTTACTTAAGGGCAGGTCTCCAATCAAAGCCGGAAAAGATCTATCCGATGCCAGTCTGTGCCTATTTGTGCCCTAGTATATTTTGTCTGGGATGGCCATTTCACACAGACCTCATGTAAGAGCTTATTGCCCTAAATTGGCTGTCTTTACATGAACTATCTGTAATTCACTCTGAGATTCGGAAACAGTGGTGGTTCAGAAATCTGATAATAGGACCAAGTCCCATGCCCTTCCTGCCCCTCATACTGTTTTTTGGGCTCCTTTTCCCACCTTCCTTCTCTTCCTGGCCCCTTAATGGAGCCACATTTCTATTCCCGGGCCATAGAGATAGTCATCAAGAATGATCAGTACCCGCCTTGTCAGTCAGGATGTTTCCCTCTCCTCCCCCATCTTAGTCTGATCCGGGATATATTTTATTTTGGTCAAAGCAGACAGAAAGAAAGGGATCTTGCTCAAGGCAACATGGCTCAGTTACTGAAATCAGTAATCCAATGGACCCCAATTCACTTTGAAGATTCCTTCAAACTGAATGGTGTATTTCACCCAAGCCCTTCTCAGATCGAGAAGAATTCTGCTCCTGGGTTGGCTTCCATATTTGGTCAAAAACAAGTCTCTCTTTGCTCTGCACCTGGGATCCTTCATCCACTGAGGCAGACTTGATGTGGTCTCCACCTGGCTGCCCTGGATGATTGATGATGAAGATGATAGGGATGATGAGGATGATCATGAGACTGATGTTGATGAGATGATGTTTAAGGTTTACAAAGTCATTCACATATGCTCTTATTTGAGTCATATAACTCTTTGAAAATGATGCTATATTATCTTTTATTTATAGATGAGGAAACACAGGTTGCTGACAGAGATTAAATAATTTACTCAGAATCACAATACCAGCAAGTGCCTAAAGCAGAATCTCAGCTCAAGTTTTCATGACCCCAAGTCCCACACTCGACCCTTTAGGATATCTAGATACCGTAGCTCTCCACTCTGGTGGATGTAGGGTCACATTGGGAGTCAGAAGGCCTGATATCTAACCCTAGATATATTACTAACTTGGACTAATTATTTCTCACTTCTGAGTCTAACTATTCTATGCCCTTCTTTTTTTTCTATTTGGAATTATTTTTAAAGTATTACTGTTACCTATTTTTTTAGATAAAACTAATTTCCCCACCACTGAATCCTCTCATTCCAACAAAGCAAAAACAAAACAAAAACAAAAAAAAACATTTAAGCAAAATCAGCTGTCAAAGAGAAACTGTCTGAGATATAGCACATTCTGCATCCCTTCCATTGGGAGAAGAAAGGTATACTTTTATCATCAATCATCCAAGTCTTTAATTGACTCACTTATCAAATGCACTAACAGTGTAAAAGATAGAATGCTGGGTCTGGAGTCAGAAAGACTCATCTTCCTGAGTTCCAAATCAGCCTCAGACACTTACTGGTTGTGTGACTCTGGGTAAATCACTTCACAATGTTTGCCTCAGTTTCTTCCTCTGTACAATAAACTGGACAAGGAAATGACAAGCCACTCCAGTAACTTTGCCACGTAAATCCCAAGTGAGGTCATAAAGAATCAGACACAATTCAAAAAACAACTGAATCATAACAGAAAAAAAGATTAAGTAACAATACCAGGACTAGATGATTCTGCTCCAGCTTTGATAGTTTATCATTCTGTGGTTATTAATCTACTTCCAGCTCCTTTGGTTTGTGACTCAGATCGTGAAAGATTACAGCAAACCATCCAATTTTTAGTCCTGGCAATGGAAAACATCTCTACCATTTGGTAGGGACCCTTCCTGCTGACAAGAGCCAAACTGCTGAGTAAGATGTCTGGCCTGTTTGAGCAGTTGCTGCCCAGCAGCAGCCTCATGGCTGAGGAATCCTTCTAATTGAGCCAACAGCATCCAGAGTAGGAGCCAACCCAGCATCAGCATCAAAGGGATCTGTCTCACCCAGTCCTCTGCAAAATAGATGCATGTAGAAAAATGAATACAAGGGATAATATTATAAAATATATATATATATATATATATATATATATATATATATATATAATAAAAAAAATAGATCCATGTAGCAAAAGCATAATCTAAGAGAAGCAAGCAAAGCAGGGGAACAGAATAACTCATCAAGGACAGATACTATGTCCAATATGGAGTTTCTTGAGGACCTTTCAAAGAAGTAGAAAGCATCCAGCATGAGGTAGGCAGGTGGCACAATGGGTAAAGAGTTGGGCTGGTTCGAGATCAGAGTTCAAATTCAGCTTCAGACACTAAGTAGCTACATAGCTCTTATCTAATCATTTAATTTTTCTCTACCTCAGTTTCCTCAACTGTAAAAAAGATAATAGTGCCTAAGATTGTTGTGAAGATAATCAATTTAATCAGTAAACATATATTGTGTCTACTGTGTATCAGACACTGTACTAAACACTGGAAATGGAAATATAATAGTGTTTCTGAAGCAGAATTTGAACTCAAGTCTCACTACCTTCACTTCCAGCATTTTATGCATTGTGTCGCCTAGTTAGGTCAAGGCAGCTTTTTGCAGTTCGGTTGTGTCTGACTCTTTGTGACCCCATTTGGAGTTTCGTGGCAAAGAGACTAGAGTGATTTGCCATTCCCCTTTTCAGATCATTTCACAGGTGAGAAAACTGAGGCAAGCAGGGTTGATTGACTTGTCATGGATCCCCTCATAGCTAGTAAGTGGCTGAGGCCACAGTAGAAATCAGGTCTTCCTGGCTCCATCCACTGTATTATCTCTCTGACTTGATTCAAGTTAGAGCCAAGAGTTCTTATATTATGTTCACATTATAGATGAGGAAAGAGAAACTCAGAAAAGGTACCTTGACTTTACATTGCTAATAAGTACCAAAATTCAGGTCACCTTTGAAGTCCAAGTCAGCGTCCCTTTTTTACAACATTTTTCCATCTTCCTTTTTCACCTTTCACATCATGTTTGCTTCCTTCCAGTCACATCAAGATTTATTTTCAGAAACATTTACAATTGGATTAGTTCTCAAAAATCATCCAATTTGACCCCCACCCAAACCCCAAATTCTGGCAATGGAGTCCCTGACAAGTGGTTATCCAGCTTCTAAAGATGACCAAAGAATCACTAAAATCCTATGTTTCGTACAAAGTAGGAATATCAAAAATAGAACTAATAATGATGATAACTCAACAATTAACATTTGGTTAACTCTTTAAGGTTTGGAAAGTGCTTTTAACTATATTGTCTCATTTAATCTTCTCTACAAGCCTAGGAGGTAGATGCTTTCTTCATCCCCATTGTACAAATAAAAAAGCTGAATCTGAGTGAGGTTAATTCACTTGCCCAAAGTCCCAGAGTTTAAAAGTGCCCGAGGCATCAATTTATACTAGGTTGTGCTGAATCTGAGCGCAGCATTTTATCTAGTAGGTGAGAGCTAGAAAGGATCTTGGAAGACAACTAGTCTAGCCCCCTCATTTAAAAAAAATAATAATTTGTATGGATAATTTTGACAGCACCTAATTTTTCCAAAGTATTTTTCTGCTCTCTTCCTAGAGAACAATCTGCTTGACACAATTTCAAAAGAGGAATAAACAACAGATCATCAAACTAGACCACCTAGCAAAACAGTCATCTTCCACCTCTGCACAGAAATCTGGAGAAATATCTTCTTCTATCTCCCATTTGGATGGATTCTTTTGCAAATAAAGTCACCAAGAGGCAGAAAGGAGGAACATGGTTGCAGGTGAAACCTGGAGATCTGATTATAAATCCTGATTTTGCTACATATTATCTATGTGGCAAGGGGCCAATTTCTTTGCCTTTCTAGGTGAAGTTTCTTCACCTGTAAAGTTTGCTCTAGAGGTCAATTTTTTTCATCTGTAAAATGAAAGGACTGAACTGAGAGACCTCAATGATTTCTTTCAGCTTCTAATCTTATTAACTGTTGTCCTACATATTATATGTTCGTGACCATCGGCAAATTGTCCAAGATCTTTAGACTTTACATTTCTCATCTGTAAAAGGGACAGTTGAACAATCTGGTCTTTAAAGGTCCTGTTTCTCATTGATAAAGTGGCTTGTCTCCTGTGCCCTAATCAGTTTGTCACTCCTTGCCCAACAATTTAATATTAGCTCATGTTTCTATAGGGTTTTAAGATTTACAAAGTACTAGATTCAATGTAAATAACTGATAAAAATGTTTGTAGCATCCCTTTTTTTGTAGTGGCACTAGAAACTGAGTGGATGCCCATCAGTGGGAGAATGGCTGAATAAGTTATGGTATATGAATATTATGGAATGTTATTGTTCTGTAAGAAACGAACAACAGGATGATTTCAGAAAGGCCTGGAGAAATGTATAGGAATTGATGCTAAGGGAAATGAGCAGAACCAGGAGATCATTGCAACAACAAGATGATCGATTCCAATGGACGTGGCTCTCTTCAACAATGAGATGACTCAGACCTATTGCAATGATCTTGTGATGAAAAGAGAGGACTGTGGGAACTGAGTGTAGTTCACAACTTAGCATTTCCACTATTTTGTTGTTGTTTGCTTGCATTTTCTTTTCTTTCTCTTTTTTCCTATTTTATTTGATTTTTCTTATGCAGCAAGATAATTATATAAATATGTATGCATATCTTGGATTTGACATATATCTCTACCATGCTCTACATCTATAGGATTACTTGCCATTTAGGGGAAGAGGTGGGGAAGGAGGGGATTGGAACACAAGGTTTTGCAAGGATTAATGTTGAAAAATTACCCATGCATATGTTTTGAAAATTAAAAAAAAACTTTAATTAAAGAAATACTAAAATAGCTGATAAACTTGAAGACCAGCCACAGTTTCATAAGACGCAAGATAAAATATACTGGCCATCTCCTGCCTAAGAAGGGATGTAGTTCAATATAGACTAGAGTGGAAACTAAGTCCCAAAGTGGCAAAGTTAATTAAGTTTTAAGGTGGGATTTGAACCCAAGTTTTCCTACTATCAATTTCTGCACTCTATCCACTAGGTTACTAGATGCCATTCTAATGATATTGCCTTACCTTTACTGCTGATACGATAACTACATCTTTAAATAATTATGTGTGTGCACATAAAGTGAAATAAACAGAAATATTGTTATCATTCCTCATTTTACGGATGAAGTAACTGAATCCTTACAGGTGTTAAGTGATTCTCCCACCACCAAGAGGTAGAAGTTGATAGAATTGAGAACTCAAACCCAGTTGATTCCTTTCACTTATTAATGACCTTTCTCTGTCCCTCTCTCCACAAAAGGATCCTCCCTTTTAACTTGGTACATTTAAGCAAAACAAACATTATATATTAGCTTTTCTCTCTCTCTCTCTCTCTCTCTCTCTCTCTCTCTCTCTCTCTCTCTCTCTCTCTCTCTCTCTCATATATATATCTCTTTTCAAACCTTTAATCAACCATCTTTCTACTGAGAGGAGGAATTATTTTTGTCCAAAGCAGTTTTAGTAGCTGAAATGATCTCAGGTTCAAATCTTGCAACATTGTTTTTCTTTGCCAGTGTAATCCCTGTTTAAATTGTTCTTCTGGCTTTGGGTACCCCATCCTGCATCAGTTGAAACAAATCTTTTCATGATCCCATGTAGATCTTTATATTCTTTTTTGTCTTTTCAGTATCAAAACATTCCTACACCAAAATATTCAGCCAGCCTCCACCCAAGGTTCTCTCTATCTTGTTAGGTCCCATCACCTTCTATAAGCACCAAGAAGATAATATGGGACTTTATTTGAAAATTTTTAGGCCTTTGACTTTCTGACTCAGAAAGACCAGAGTTCAAATCCTCCCTCATTCACTTACTTAGCTATTTTATTCCTCTACTAATCACTTCTCTCTCTCTTAACCTCAATTTCCTCATCTGTAAAATTAAGACAGTAGCATCTACTTCTTAGGGGTATTGTGAGGCTCAAATGAGATGATACATCCAGTCCCTTCTCAAAGGCTTGTGTAAATGCTAGCTCCCACATTATCATCATCATTGTCTGGGATCCCAGTCTCTGCATCTCCAGAAACCCAGAAGTCAAACAGGCTTTCCCTTTGCATGTGTGGGAGGAGGGAGGGGGAGAGGGTAAAGAATGGAAAGGAAGGGGGGCAGGGAAGATCTCAAGTTGCCCCCGGTAGCCCGAACAGTATGGGAAGGTCAGCACCTACTTCTTTAGACAAACAGCCTCGACGTGTCTTCCAGGTGAGGGTCTCCGCTAAGCTGTTCAACAGACGGGGAGGGGGGAGGTCTTTGCTGCACAGGCCACCCAGCGAGTGCACAGACCAATCTCCAGAAAAGGCCAGGCACAGCAGCTAACTGGCTCTCCAGAAACCCAGGGCCTTGAGGTGAAAGGGGGGCACAGTTAGCAAAATACTCTTGGGCTCCTATTGTACCATAAATCTTTTCCGATTGCTTTTCTTGGATGATAAGGCCTGATGAGGAGGATAATGAGGATGAATTATTATCTGCTACTGAAGGTTCCCAAAACCCTGATCCCCCTTCTCTGAGCCAAAGGGTCTGCGAGGGAAGTTGGCATAAACAGCTTTAGAACTGGGGTGGGAAGAGGGGGTGGGCACAGCTCAAAGAGCTTTTGCAGTATTCAGAAATCTGCACCATGAACGGAATAGGGAACAGGGAAGGGGAGAGAGAGAAAACAAAGGATTACATGGGACACTAGAGTAATAATCATTGCTATTTTGATCACAACTTAAGGTTTATTTGCAATCTTTAAGAATTTGTATTAATTATATGATTTCTATATAATCATATATATATATGTTACATATATGTTATATATGTTATATGTTTTATGTTATATGTGCTTATATATAATTTGTTAGATTATGAACTCCCTGAAGAGTTTGACTGTCTTTTGCCTCTTTTTGTATCTGTAACACACAGATCTTTAGCATAGCGTCTGGACATAGTGTGTCATAAAGGCTTATTGATATAAATGGATCAATATTCATATATACGTGTGTATATGCACACAAATATATGCATACATACATTTATACATATCGACTTCCATTTCTATGGGTTTTAAAGTTTACAAAATACCTCCTCCCAAAAAATGTGTGTTATAGATGGATAGCTCAGAGTTTATCTCAGAGCCTTTTTTAGTCCATTAGGTCACCCATCTTTCCCATCTTTCCGGCTTAGTTTTCTTAACATGCACCTTCCTTCAGTTTCATTCTCTCCTTTTCTCCTTCCCATTTCCTCTAAGCCCCAAAAAGGAGAAACATGGTTGAAGGTGAAACCTGGAGATCTGATTATAAATCCTGATTTTGCTTCATACTATCTATGTGGCAAGGGGCCAATTTCTTTGCCTTTCTAGGTGAAGTTTCTTCACCTGTAAAGTTTGCTCTAGAGGTCAATTTTCTCATCTGTAAAATGAAAGGACTGAACTGAGAGACCTCAATGATTTCTTTCAGCTTCTAATCCTATTAACTGTTGTCCTACATGTTATATGTTTGTGACCATCGGCAAATTGTCCAAGATCTTTAGACTTTACATTTCTCATCTGTAAAAGGGGCAGTTGAACAATCTGGTCTTTAAAGATCCTGTTTCTCATTGATAAAGTGGCTTGTCTCCTGTGCCCTAATCAGTTCGTCACTCCTTGCCCAACAATTTAATATTAGCTCATATTTCTATAGCGTTTTAAGATTTACAAAGTACTAGACTCAATTTAAAGAACTGATAAAAATGTTTGTAGCATCCCTTTTTTTGTAGTGGCACTAGAAACTGAGTGGATGCCCATCAGTGGGAGAATGGCTGAATAAGTTATGGTATATGAATATTATGGAATGTTATTGTTCTGTAAGAAAGGAACAACAGGATGATTTCAGAAAGGCCTGGAGAGATGTATAGGAACTGATGCTAAGGGAAATGAGCAGAACCAGGAGATCATTGCAACAACAAGATGATCAATTCCAATGGACGTGGCTCTCTTCAACAATGAGATGACTCAGACCAATTGCAATGATCTTGTGATGAAAAGAGAGGACTGTGGGAACTGAGTGTAGTTCACAACTTAGCATTTCCACTATTTTGTTGTTGTTTGCTTGCATTTTCTTTTCTTTCTCTTTTTTCCTATTTCATTTGATTTTTCTTGTGCACCAAGATAATTATATAAATATGTATGCATATCTTGGATTTGACATATATCTCTACCATGCTCTACATCTATTGGATTACTTGCCATTTAGGGGAAGAGGTGGGGAAGGAGGGGATTGGAACACAAGGTTTTGCAAGGATTAATTTTGAAAAATTACCCATGCATATGTTTTGAAAATTAAAAAAAAACTTTAATGAAAGAAATACTAAAAAAAACCTGATAAACTTGAAGACCAGCCACAGTTTCATAAGACACAAGATAAAATATACTGGCCACCTCCTGCCTAAGAAGGGACGTAGTTCAATATAGACTAGAGTGGAAACTAAGTCCCAAAGTGGCAAAGTTAATTAAGTTTTAAGGTGGGATTTGAACCCAAGTTTTCCTAATATCAATTTCTGCACTCTATCCACTAGGTTACTAGATGCCATTCTAATGATATTGCCTTACCTTTATTGCTGATATGATACCTACATCTTTAAATAAATATGTGCGTGCACATAAAGTGAAATAAATGGAAATATTGATGATCATTCCTCATTTTACGGATGAAATAACTAAATCTTACAGATGTTAAGTGATTCTCTCACCACCAACAGGTAGAAGTTGATAGAATTGAGAACTCAAACCCAGTTGATTCCTTTCACTTATTAATGACCTTTCTCTGTCCTTCTCTACACAAAAGGATCCTCCCTTTTAACTTGGTACATTTAAGCAAAACAAATATCAGCTTCTCTCTCTCTCTCTCTCTCTCTCTCTCTCTCTCTCTCTCTCTCTCTCTCTCTCTCTCTCTCTCATAATATATATCTCTTTTCAAATCTTTAATCAACCATCTTTCTGCTGAGAGGAGGAATTATTTTTGTCCAAAGCAGTTTTAGTAGCTGAAATGATCTCAGGTTCAAATCTTGCAACATTGTTTTTCTTTGCCAGGGTAATCCCTGTTTAAATTGGTCTTCTGGCTTTGGGTACCCCATCCTGCATCAGTTGAAACAAATCTTTTCATGATCCCAAGTAGATCTTTATATTTTTTTTTTGTCTTTTCAGTATCAAAACATTCCCACACCAAAATGTTCAGCCGGCCTCCACCCAAGGTTCTCTCTATCTTTTTAGGTCCCATCACCTTCTATAAGCACCAAGAAGACAATATGGGACTTTATTTGAAAATTTTTAGGCCTTTGACTTTCTGACTCAGAAAGACCAGAGTTCAAATCCTCCCTCATTCACTTACTTAGCTATTTTACTCCTCTACTAATCACTTCTCTCTCTCTTAACCTCAGTTTCCTCATCTGTAAAATTAAGACAGTAGCATCTACTTCTTAGGGGTATTGTGAGGCTCAAAAGAGATGATGCATCCAGTCCCTTCTCAAAGGCTTGTGTAAATGCTAGCTCCCACATTATCATCATCATTGTCTGGGATCCCAGTCTCTGCATCTCCCGAAACCCAGAAGTCAAACAGGCTTTCCCTTTGCATGTGTGGGAGGAGGGAGGGAGAGAGGGTAAAGAATGGAAAGGAAGGGGGGCAGGGAAGATCTCAAGTTGCCCCCGGTAGCCCGAACAGTATGGGAAGGTCAGCACCTACTCCTTTAGACAAACAGCCTCGATGTGTCTTCCAGGTGAGGGTCTCCGCTAAGCTGTTCAACAGACGGGGAGGGGGAGGTCTTTGCTGCACAGGCCACCCAGCGAGTGCACAGACCAATCTCCAGAAAAGGCCAGGCACAGCAGCTAACTGGCTCTCCTGAAACCCAGGGCCTTGAGGTGAAAGGGGGCACAGTTAGCAAAATACTCTTGGGCTCCTATTGCTCCATAAATCTTTTCCGATTGCTTTTCTTGGATGATAAGGCCTGATGAGGAGGATAATGAGGATGAATTATTATCTGCTACTGAAGGTTCCCAAAACCCTGATCCCCCTTCTCTGAGCCAAAGGGTCTGCGAGGGAAGTTGGCATAAACAGCTTTAGAACTGGGGTGGGAAGAGGGGGTGGACACAGCTCAAAGAGCTTTTGCAGTATTCAGAAATCTGCACCATGAACGGAATAGGGAACAGGGAAGGGGAGAGAGAGAAAACAAAGGATTACACAGGACACTAGAGTAATAATCATTGCTATTTTGATCACAACTTAAGGTTTATTTGCAATCTTTAAGAATTTCTTTTAATTATATGATTTCTATATAATCATATATATGTTACATATATATGTTATATATGTTATATGTTATATGTTTTATGTTATATGTGCTTATATATAATTTGTTAGATTATGAACTCCCTGAAGAGTTTGACTGTCTTTTGCCTCTTTTTGTATCTGTAACACACAGATCTCTAGCATAGTGTCTGGACATAGTGTGTCATAAAGGCTTATTGATATAAATGGATCAATATTCATATATACGTGTGTATATGCACACAAATATATGCATACATACATTTATACATATCGACTTCCATTTCTATGGGTTTTAAAGTTTACAAAAAACCTCCTCCCAAAAAAATGTGTGTTATTGATGGATAGCTCAGAGTTTATCTCAGAGCCTTTTTTAGTCCATTAGGTCACCCATCTTTCCCATCTCTCCGGCTTAGTTTTCTCAACATGCACCTTCCTCCAGTTTCATTCTCTCCTTTTCTCCTTCCCATTTCCTCTAAGCCCCAAATCACAGAACAAGAAAGGACCTTAATGATCATTTGTCAATTCTTTAATTTGATGAATCCCAGAGAGATGAAATTACTTACCAGAAGTGGTAGAGCTAGTTAGTTGCAGAGTTGGGAATAGGCGCCAGACTTCCTAACAGCCATTCTGCTATAAGCATTTCCTCCTCTCCCAATCAAATCAAATTGAATCAGAGTTTACGTATTGATTCTTACTATAGTGTTGATGTCTAAGCAAAAAAGGATTAATGTGTTATCCTTCCCAGGAATATTTGTATTTTAACCAGGGACCCATACACCTTTATAAAAGGAAATAAATCTCTAATTGTGGAATTGCAGGCACCAAGACAGGCCAGTGGGGGGAGATCATTTGCAGCACAGAGCCCACAAATCACATCACCTTCTCTGCATGTGGCAGAGGCAGGCAGGCCCTTCCAGAGGCATTTGAATTGACCTCTTTGTCATCCTGTGACAGACGGGAGAGGAGGGGTCCTCAAGGAGCAGGAGACAGCCTGCTCATCAGGAAGAAGAAACAATAACATTAAGGACTTGAGGGGTTTAAAAACAGATGTGAATAGGAAACCTTCAAATCCCCCAGCCTCACCATCCCAGCATTCCTAGATCCTAGAATCTCTGAGGTGGAAGGGCCCCCAGAGACCATCAGATCTGACCTTTGTCTGAACAAGACCCTTCTCCCTTAGAACAACACTGACAAGTGATCATCCAGAGTGTGCTTAGAGATCTCTGATGAGGGGGCGGCCACTTAGGGGCAGCTCTAGTGCTGAAGAATTGTTTTCCTGATACCTAAAGCCTCAATCTGCCTCTGCAATTTTTACCACCCTCTTCCCTCCTTCATTTTGCCCTCAGGGGCCAAACAAAACAATTCTAATTACTCTTCCACAGCCAGCCCTTCAAACACTTAATGGCAGCTGCCAAAGTCCCTCCTAAGTCTTGTCTTTCCTGTGGAATCATTCCTGGTTTCTTCCATCACTTTTGCTCTGACATATTCTCCAATATGATCACCATCTTTGTCATCCCCCTGTGAACTTTTTCCAGCTTATCAACAGGGAAAGTAATAGGAACAGAGGCTCCCTTCCTGGCAGTCAAGCAGAGAACTACCCCTCATTGAAAGGAGAGGGACACTTATCTAGACACGTGCCTAGCAATGCCCGGCACATAGTAGGTGCTTAATAAATATTGGTCCATTAATTGTTTGAGATGGAGTTGAGGGAGGCAGGAAACATATCACAGTGGAATCTAGTTAGGAAGCCATTATAAAGTGATCCTGGAACTCTCAGCACAGTGCTTCAAAGCTGGGAGGGACTTTTGAATGATTTCAGATTTGTCTGCTTAAGGGGACTGAGTCCCAGAGAAGGAGAAAAAAAAAAAAAAAACAAAAACAAAAACAGCCATTGTCATATAGCCACAAAAATTGAACCCAGCCCTCTGGCCTCCCAGACCAGGAAGTCTTTTTTTTTTTTTTTCTTCTCCTCCCAGACCTACTTAAAACCACAGAAGGTAAGGTTAGATCAGTAAAAATGAAGCCCCCATCAGAGAGAGCTGTGACTCCTAAGATGAAGTGTCTGGACTTTATTTCAGATTTCCAAAGGAGATGCCCCAATTGTTACTCTCTCAGGGAAGCCATCCCCACTTAATTTTCTTCTGAGATAAATGAGATGATAATCATGCAACTTTAGCATAGGGCCTGGCACTTGATAGGTGATTAATAAATGCTTATTTCCTTTTTTCACCAATCTATTATACTAGATTGATTCCAGGTTCTAGAGTTGGGAAGACCAAAGTTCCAGTCAGACAATTATTAGCTGTGTGATCCTGGGGCAAGCCACTTCTCTTGTATGCTTTAGTTTCCTAATTTGTAGGATGGGGATGATAACAATAGCACCTATCTCCCAGAGGTTTTGTCGGGATGTATTAAGATTATAATTGTGGGGCAGCTAGATGGATAGTGGATAGAGCACCAGCCCTGAAGTCAGGAGGACCTGAGTTCAAATCTGTCCTCACACACTTGGCACTTTCTGGCTGTGTGACCCTAGGCAAGTCAACCCCAACTGCCTCAACCCCCCCAAAATTATAATCGTAAGGCAGTTAGCACATAATGAGCACTAGCTACTACAATTATTAATTATTTCTAGATCTACTTCTATCAACACAGAAAAAGCTGTTCAGCACTGGGGGTTGGTGACAATTTTGGCCTCTAATTCCGTGCAAAACCAATGAGTCAATACTACTTGCCAACTATGGAATGAATGGGTGGGAGAGAGGAATGGGGAGAGACAAACAGAGTCTTCTCCCAGGTTGGGGAAGGAGGTGGATGGAGGTACATGGCTCTGTTTTTTAAGGATCCATCCATGGAGCTCAATGAATTCCTGAATCTTCAACTTAGAAGGGACCTAAGAGATCACATAGTGCAATCTGTACCTGAACAGGAGCTCTGTCTACACTGAACAAACCACCGGTCTTCCATTCCTTTACTGGCCTTTAAAGAGAGGGAGGAAAAAAAAAAGAAAGAGAGAGAGAGAGAGAGAGAGAGAGAGAGAGAGAGAGAGAGAGAGAGAGAGAGAGAGAGAGAGAGAGAGAGAGAGAGGGCTCATCACTTCCAAAAAAAAGATCATTCTATTGATAGTTAGAGGGGTCTAATGTTTTCCCTATATGGAATCTAAATCTCTTCCTGCCACTTCCCTCTTTCCCTTCCTCACCTCACCTGTCCTGTTCCACTTCTCCTTTTTGACTTCTCTTATGTTTACTCTGTTTTCCCTTCAAAGTTATATCCCATTTATCCTGTAAAGATCTTGCTGATCCACTGTTGCCCCCCCCCCCATGAGCTCCCAGAAGCAGAGACTTGTTTTACCTTTCTGTTCTAAGTGTACACTACCTGGCATATAGTAGGCACCTAATAAATGCTTAAGAATGTAACTTCTTTGAGAGGAGTTGCTGTTTCTTTTCTTTGGTTTTGAGGCAACTGGGGATTGTTCAGGGTCCCACAACTAGAAGTGTTCAATGTTTGAGACCGGCTTTGAACTCGGGTCCTCCTGAATTCAGGGTGGGTGCTCTCTCCACTGCGCTATCTAGCTGCCTCGGAGCTCTTTGATTTGATTTGATTTGATTTTGTTGTTTGTTTGTTTGTTTATCATTTCTTCTAAGGTAGCAGTTCTGGAGTAGACCCTGGACTTTAGTAATGAATAGCGAAGTGCACTTGGGATAGGGAGAAAAGGGCAAATCGCTTAATCTCTGTTTGCCTCCATTTTCTCAACTGGAAAATGGGGATAAGAATAGGATTCTTCCTCCTCGGATTCATCTGGAGGATCTGCTTCTAGAAATGGCAGACATGAAATGCACATAATAAAGAATTAGGGACCGGACCTGGATTCCCTTCCACCAGGACAGACTGGTGTCTCCTCTGCAATTTAAGAGTTGAGGGTTGCCCAGATGTGTCAGAAGTTGGGTGACTTACTTCCTCAGAGAATGTACTTGACCCAAAGTCTCCCTGCGCCTGAGGCTAGCGGCCTGTCTTTCTCGGCCAGTGGCAGGTACACAGCAGGTGCTTAATAAATACTAGCTAAATAGAATCGAGGCAACTTTCTCTCTTCCTTTTCGGCCTTCTGCAGCCTGTGGAACAAAGGTCCTCGAGGCCCTTGCAGACCACTCTGGCTCTCCCATTGCTGCTCCTTTCCTTCCAGGTAAAATGAGCGCAGCTGGGGGCCTCGTCCTTTGCCCCGTCCTCGTGGGGGCCGAGTCCCTTCCCTCGCTGGCGCCGGGCGCTGCTCGGTTTCGGACCCTCCTCCCCGAAGTGCAGTGAGTCCCCGCGGCTGCCCCCGGATCAAGTGGGATCTGACCGCAGCTGGGGGCCTCGGAGTGGCGAGGAACAGCACCCTAGAGACGGAAGGGGGCATTTTTCCGAGGAACACGGAGTAGGGCTCCACTGGCTGCAGCGCCGGAGAAGGTGTGAACGAGGGGCAGGTTGGAAAGCCCAGGCCCGGAGCAAAGTGCTCCTTGCCCCCCCTGGCCTGGAGCAGGGGCCCGAGGCTGGACCGGGGCGGAGGGGAGGATCAGCCTCCCCGGCCAGCATCGGAGCTTTCCCCTGCCGCGATTACGCCCCCCACCCCCAACCCCAGAACAGGGGGCCTGCTCCCGCTCCCCCGGGCGCAACTTGAGCACCTGGAGGAGGCCGGCGGCCAATGGGAGGCGCGGTCAACCTCCGACTGGCCAATGAGCCGCGGGCCCGGTTTCTGGCCGCCGCCTCCCCCCTCCGGCTATATATAAACCGCCGGAGCCGCAGAAAGCGAAAGTGGTGGCCGGGGCTAGCGCGAGCTGTGGGAGCCGAGCCGGCTCTCTGGACAGAGGCAGGAGCCGGAGCCGGAGCCGGAGCCGGAGCCCGAGCCAGGGCCCGAGCAGGGGCAGAGGCAGAGGCGCAGACAGGGGCAGAGGCAGAAGCGCAGACAGGGGCAGGGGCAGAAGCTGCTGCCCGCCAAGCGGGAGGGGATGCTGAGCGCCCAGGAGCCTACGCCCGCCGGGGTCCCGGGGACCGCGGCCGGGACCCTGGAGCCCCCGCCGCCACGCAGCCCTCGGGGCACGGCCCTGGCCCCCGCCAAGCCCCTCACCTCCTTCCTCATCCAGGACATTTTATGGGACGGGCGGGAGAGGCGCAGCGTCGGCAAGCTCAGTCCGAGTCCCGGGCCCGAGCCGGAGCCGGAGCCCGCGCCGCAGCCAGAGGCCGAATCCGTCTCCTTCTCCGGGTCCGAGAGCGGCCCCGCGCCCCAGGAGGAGCAGCCGGCGAGGCCCGCCGAGGCTGAGCGGAGCGCCGAGCCGGGCTCCTCTCCCTCGGGGGCAGAGCCAGGTAAGGGAGTACCGGGGCCGGAGGCCCTGCCGCCCGCCCGTCCTCCATCCCACCTTTTAGAGACACCGGGACTCCTCGGAAACCGACATTAACTCCCCTCCGTGACCTTGGGCAAACACCCCCCCCCCCATTCCCGAGTCTGCCCTCCCTTCTCTCTAACACGGGGGCGGCAGCAGCTGATCGCTCAGGGATCCCTCGCGTTAAAGATCCCTTGCTCCCACGGCTGCCCGGCCGGGGGAGGGGAGCGGGGGGATGAGAAGGGCCCTCCTGGGAAGGACGCTGCCCATCTGCAGCCTTGGGCTCCCTGCCCGCCGGGCACTTCGGGACTCCGGTGCCCTGCTTTGGTGGGACGCCGTCCCTCTTCCTGCATTCCGGGAGGGGGCCAGGCCAACCCCAAAGCCCTTGCCAGCTCTAAAGTCTCCGATCCCACGATCTCTTGGCTGCTGGCGCACGCTAGAGCGCTTTCACGTCCCTCAGCGGTCCTGGGGGGGGGGGGGGGGGAACCAGACAGCGGCGGTCCTTGCCTCCCCACAGCCTCCTCTCTCCTCTTCTCTCCTCCCGGGCCCACGGTTTAAACTCCCCAGTCAACAAGAGGGGGAGATAAAGGGGGCCCTTCTTGTCTCCAATTCCTAAACCCTTCCAACCGCCCTGCTGAATGACCTCGGTGGCTCCTTTTATTCTTTGCTGCCCTCCTCACTTCCCCTCCCAGTCCGTTATTTGCCCCTAACATTCCCCTTTTAGCACTAGGGACGGGGGGAAGGGTTAGCGAGATGACCTCAGAATTCGCTGTTCTGAATCTAAGATCACTTCTAGATCCGATTTCACGAAATTCCTTGATTTCCCACGGTCTTTTCTCTCAGGGAAGATCACAGACACCTGCTCTGAAATCTTTGGCCTTAGATAGCTGCCTCGAGCACAAAGTGAGTCCGCATACAAAGCAGGATTCGCATCTAGGTCCAACCAGCTCCCAAGCCAGTTCTCCATCTTTCAGCTTTCCATAGGCCCTGCTGACCTTATCTCACTTGATTCTCAGAACAAACCTGGGGGAGGGGTCCATTTTAAAGATGGAGAAATTGAGGCTTACAAACAAGGGTGATCTTCCCAGTTGGGTCTCTTCTTACTTTCCATTTGTGCCTCACATCCTCCAGACTGGATGGTCTTTTAGTTCCTTTCATATTAGACATCTTTCCCCATTTGAACCTCTCCTCCTCAAAGGCAAATGCCCACTATCTCCTTTCCCCTGTCCCCTTCAGTCCCTAAGCCGTCCCCGACTCCCCAATTTGTGATAGCTGCAGTTCTGCTTTCTGTAGCCTGGATATGTCCCCCAGAATCCACAATAAGATTCAAAGATCTCAGTCAGGTTCCTCTGATGGGGAGTTCCTCAGAGATGGGGTGGACCTTCGAAATCAGCCAATCTAAAGCCTTCCTGTTATTAAAAAGGAAAAACTGAGTCACAGAAATGTAGTGACAAAAAGAAAAGAAAAGAAAAGAAAGAAAGAAAGAAAGAAAGAAAGAAAGAAAGAAAGAAAGAAAGAAAGAAAGAAAGAAAGAAAGAAAGAAAGAAAGGAAGAAAGAAAGAAAAAGAAAGAAAGAAAGAAAGAAAGAAAGAAAGAAAGAAAGAAAGAAAGAAAGGTGGGACAGAGGGAGGGAGGGAAGGAGGGAGGGAGAGAGAGAGAGAGAGAGAGAGAGAGAGAGAGAGAGAGAGAGAGAGAGAGAAAGAGACAGAGAGAAAGAAAGAAAGAAAGAAAGAAAGAAAGAAAGAAAGAAAGAAAGAAAGAAAGAAAGAAAGAGAGAAAAAGAAAGAAATATAGTGACTCCTCTAAAGCCAGGCAAGTTGAGAAAACTAGACAAAGTGGCCACCATTATACACACACACACACACACACACACACACACACACACACACACACCACACACACACACATTTTAAGGGAATTCCTCAGCTATGTGAAAAAGCTCAAATGTATCCAGGTTCACACTGGCCTACTCTGTTCTTTTTCTGCAGAGATAAGGAGCGATGCTGTTATGTCCTGTTCCCTGCTAATATGTAACTTTCTTTCCTCCCTCCCTGCCCCTTTCTTCCCTTCCCTGTTCCAGATGCACACTTTGAGACCTGTCTGTTGGACTGTGCAAACCCTGCCAGCGCTGCCTCCCCCAAAGCCCTGAAGCCACCCAAGCGGTCCCGGGCTGCCTTCTCCCACACCCAGGTTATTGAGCTGGAGAGGAAGTTTAGCCACCAGAAGTATCTGTCGGCCCCCGAGCGGGCCCACCTGGCCAAGAATCTCAAGCTCACCGAGACCCAGGTCAAAATCTGGTTCCAGAACAGACGCTATAAGACCAAGAGAAAGCAGCTGACCTCCGACCTGGGAGACCTCGATAAGCACTCCCCCCTGCCCAGCTTAAAAGAAGAGAACTTCTCTGGAGCCTCTCTGATCTCCATGTATAACAGCTACCCCTATTATCCTTACCTCTACTGCTGGGGAGGTTGGAGTCCAGCTTTCTGGTAACCCTGGCTAATGACTGGGGCCCAACCCATAGCTGCTGCTTCCACTTTGTTCTCTGAAAGCAAAAAGAGGCCAGAATTAGGGAGATCAGGAGAAAGGGGAGGCCTATCCACCCTGCTAAAGGCTTTGAGTGGCAGTCGAGCCCCTATTTCTTGACTGATGGGTTCACTAAATCTGTGACCCAGAATAATATTTAATATTTAAGTGGCGCTCAGGGCCAGCCAAGGCACCGAATGAGAGCATCCCTCTCATCCCAGTGATGTTGGAGAGGAAGATTCTTGGGGCTGGATTAGCTGGCTTCTCAGGTGCTGCCAATCAGCTCTGAAATCCTGAATCCTGAAGTGGATCTGACTCCCTCTCCACTCCCAGTTTAACTGTCTTTGCTTTGAACTACCTTTCTTTGAAAAAAAAAAAAAAAAAAAAAAAAAAAAAAGTTTGAGCTCCAGGCTCCCTTCCCAGTGCCTTTCTGCTTTGTTTTATGAGCTGTCAGCATCTCTGCTTCCGGGAGGATCTGTTCTTTTCCTTCAGCTCAGTCACCTGTGTAAACGGAGCATCTCAATGAGAAGCTAAAGCCAGAACAGGAGCAAAAACAGTGCCAAGAAGGACGGGGCTTAGGACAGGGTCTACACTGTAGAGCTAACTACAGTAGGAGGCGTAGGACCTCTCTGGACCTGGGAATATGCCTGATGTTCTCTTTGTTCCTCCCCACCCTCAGCTCCCCCAGTAAAATGGCAGTTCCTTGAAGGCAGGTACCATTTCATTTTCTGCCTCTGTATCTCTGGTATCTAGCTAGCACAGTGCCTTGCACATAGTAGGTATTTAATAAATGTTTGTTGCAATGTACTTGGAAGGCAAGGTCCACTTCTGGACCGCTTCGGAACTCGACAGGCAAAGCAGGGTGTTAGGTTCTTCAATTTTGTATCTAGGAAGGAGGTGAAAGTTTTGCATTAAAAAAACGTTGAAAGAGAAAACAAAGGTGAACTCCAAGGATCCCTAAAGGAATTCCAAACACTTATTTTGTCATGGACAATCTGGTAAAACTTATAAAAGTCCTCAAAATCATACTGTAAAATGATTGAAGGAGATCTTAAATTTCAATTAGAAGCTAGCCAAAATAAAGATGGATTTATGTATTGTAATCATCCAAGTTCCCGGATCCTCTAGAATCAATTGGAGGGAGGGAAGGGCCAGGTGAAGAACTCTGGATCCTGAGGGTATCAAGTCTTAGAATGACACAATTTCAAACCATCTGTCTAAACAACCATGGCTCAGGGCTGAAGATGTGATCAGTGACAAAGCAGTCCTTATATTTCTGGTGGGGTGATGGTTAATGCGTAGGGATGAAGAGAGGGGAAGAGAAAAAGTCCTCTCTTTTCAGGCATCATGAAGCAGTGAAAATTTCACTGAATCAGGAGCCAGAAAATGGAGGTTTCATTCTCAGCTTTAGCTTCCCACTTACTAATCATGCCATTTAACCTCTCTGAACCTCAGTTTCCTTGTCTGTAAAGACCTGCCCTAGCCTATCTCACAGTGGTTTTTTGGTTTTGTTTTTGTTTTTGTTTTTTGTTTTTTGAGAATCAAATGAAACCGAGTTGGTGAAACAAATATTTCTTTGTAATCCAAACTGTTAGATAAAAATAAGATGGTTTTATTATTAAGGATTTAAGGAGCTATCGATGGCATTTTCCCTTGGGCACCTAAGGATTCTGCCTGAGCCTTAGAGTGAAGCTTTCAGCTGTCACACAGGTTTCTATCTCCTGCCAAAGTTTTATTTTGACAAGAGCCTTCACCCTCTATAGAGCCCCCTCAAGAAGCCATACTTTCAGCTTGGCTGAGGATTCTTATTCCCTTTTTTTCTCAGAGCTCTTGAGCTTGATTCTTGCCTGCAAAACAAAACAAAAATGATGGGTGAATTAAAGAGCTGAGAGGGTTGACATGCATGTCCAAACAGTAGAAGGGAAAAAAATTCGTTCTTTAAAACGAGATACTAAATTCCAAATCTTATCAAAGGAACCATATTGAGTGAGAGAAGTCATTTTTAACAGGTTCAGACACTAGGTGATACTACTTTGTGTCACTACATAGCTCAAGGATTAGCTGATCCTTTCTCTGAGAGTCTTCACATGAAGAGGAACAGGAAGTTGCAGGTGTTCTGAATAGCCAAAGAATGATAGTCTGAGGTAGCAATCCAGAGAACAGGCCTAAGGGTCACAATGTGAGAAAATCTGATGAACAGTGGGCTGAGAAGTAGCCCTACCCCCTCCCTTTAACTCACCGAGCAAGGTGAAAGGAAGAGTGTGGGTTTGGTAAGGACACAGAGATCAGCTCTGACATTGGACAGTCTTTGTAAAGTCCATCAATGAAGAGTCTAGGTCTCAGATCCAGCAAGTCAGCGATTACACGGGCAGGGGGATTGGTAAAATCCAGGTCTAGGGAAGAAAACAATTAAATACAGGAGATAATTCTCTTGTTCACACTAAAGTGGTGGGATTTGGGAATCAGAAGAGTTGAAATTTCATCTCTGCTCCCCAAATCCCTTAACCTCTCTGAAGGTCTGTTTCCCCTTCTAAATGATGTGTAAGGTCCCTCCAATATTAAGCTTATGTAAATGTCCTATTGCAAAGGCACCTCAGGGAGGAAAAAGCTCTGGGGAAGGGGTGGGGCAGATAGCCAATTTTCTACCAGATCCCTGCTGTCTGGAACTCTTTTCAGCGCACTACCTATTTCCGTCTGGTTTCAAAACAAAACAAAAACCTTTTAACAGTCTTCATCTTAAAAGGGCTAATTTTCAGACAGTAACAAAACTGCTGAAGTAAGGTTCTGAAAATCTGGCCTAGCTTGGCATCCTCCTGTAGCCCAGGCTCCGTTGTTGCAATTTGGTGCAATGTCACCATCACCCATGATTAAGCTTTAGACCCACTTCTAGAAATCTCAGGATGATTCGCCTTAATTACTCAGTCCCTTTCAGACTTAGTTTGTCTCTTAAGATAACCTTTAATCGCTTTGGAATGCATTCTTTCCCTGCTGTTCCAAATTTCATATTCTCAGCATGGAGAAATGGGCATCTTTGTACTGTGATGTAAGTGTTGTAAAAGCAAAATAGAAAACACGAGCTTTGCTTCCAAAAAAGAACTTAAAAAGCAATTTGTCATGGTCAACTCCCTTGGGAAGGAAATGCATGAGTAGGAACTGCTTGACCGTGTCAGAGCGGGCAAGATGGACTGACAATTTCACCCAAGAATCAGTGCATCACTTCAGGTCAAAGACTTGGTTTGGGTTCTTTTCCCCCAATGCCCACCAATCCAAGCACCATCTCTCACTGTTTGTGGTTTGAATCAGTAACTTAACCCCCCCCCAAAAAAGTGATATTTTTCTATGTGTATTTTTGCAACATATGTGTGGGACTTTCTTCTTTTTTAAATAAAGTACCTTATTTGAAACTTTATTGGTATAGCTTTATTTCCTAGAGATTCTGCTAATCCTCCCCCCCGGAACCCCCCAACTCCCCCTCCCGAACCCCCTCCCCACTTGTCAGACCTTTTATTCAACTATTTTTGGCCCTCTAGCAAGTTTTATCACCTGGAAAATGTAAAGGTTAAAGAAGATGGTATTTGAGCTCCTTTTTAGCTCTTAATATTTACTGGAAGTCAATGGCAAATGTGTCATGGTGGTTGATTCCTTCTCCCCATTTCAATTCTAACAAACTCTTGGACGCTGAAAGAATCTATAATTGTCACTAAGAGGTAAAAGCTCCATTCTCAGACTTCAGTAAATCAGACTAGGACATTTTACGACTGGCTGGGGAAATGGAATTCAGAGTCCATTGTTCTGGGTTCAGATCCCAACTCTGCTATTTTCTACCTATTGATCTTTGGTATTACTCTTAACTTCCTTTAAAAAATGAAAGGGCTAGATAGATTATTTACAATAAGGCCACTTCGCTTTCTAGCACAAAGTTTTCCCATCTGTCAAATGGGAATAATGATAAATGTATTCCTAACTTTCCAGGGCTGTTGTGAGGTTAGAATGAGATCACATATGTAAACAGAATTCCAAATTAACTGTTAGCACATATATGTATGTGTATTTATACGTATATAATTAATTATAATTATATTATTTATATTACAGCAATTGTAGTTAATAAGTTATGTGTGATAGCGAATGTTTACATAATGCTTATCATGTGCTGTCCTGTACTAAGCACTTTAAATTTATTATCTCATTTCACCTTAAAACAACAATCCTGAGAAATAAGTGTTATTATTATTCCCAACCCCCCAAATATGAGATGATCCCTTACAAAAAGCTTAGATTTTTACTTGGAAGAATGACATTGGCAGGTTGGAACTGTCCAATTTAAGTGCCTACTAAGGACCAGGGATACAGAGTCAAAATTAAAATCAGTCCTTGCTCCTAAGGCACTTTCTGGAGAGGGTGAAATATGTCTCATAAACTATTAAATATGAACATGAAGCTATGATTTATTCAGTTATTTCTGCATGTAGAAAGGATAAAAAAGCAACGATGATGATGATGATGATGGTCTTTAGTGCTTTAAGGCTTACAAATCACTTTGTATCTGTTATCTCATTTGATCTCTCAACAATCCTGTGAGGAGGGTGCTATTGTTAGCCCCATTTTACAAGTGATGAAACTGAGGCAGAGAAAGTGGAAGTGACTAGGCCAGGGTCACTCAGCTAATTAGAGTCTGAAGAAGGATTCAAATTCCACTTTCCATTTCCAAGTCCAGTCTGCTATTCCCTCTGAGACCTAACTGCAAAATGAAACAGTTCTTTTCTTCTAATAACTTACATTCTAGTGAGAGAGACAACCTATGGATATACAGGTATATAAGAGTATATTAAAAATATACAAATTTGGGGGTATATTTCTTTGCTGCTAGCAAGATACAGGAAAAGCTTTATGTAAAAGCCAGTCCTTGAGCTGAGTTCTGAAGGAAACAGTGGATTTTGGATAGAGATGGGGTAGGGGGATTTCCTGGAGGGAAGGACAGGAAGAAGGCAGAATTGGGGGACTCTTAGGAGACAGTCCCTTTCAGATGTAGAATTTGAGGACAGAGATAGCAATAATTTCTGAGAGGTCAGGAAGTCTTCCTAGAGGAGGTGGCCTCTGAGCTGAATCTTTAAAGACCATACAAAATAATTCTGTACTCCGCTTACGAAGTGCATTTTATTTGGAATCTCATGTATCAAAAATAGGTTTGATGAAACTCATTTAAAAAGAAAATCAGCCACCCCAACTCTAACTCCTTCATTCTCTTGTGTTTAATTAAGCTCTTCATTAAATCCCACAAGCAGAGGGCCCTGCACCTGAGTAGCTGAGAACTGATGGTTTTCTTGTCCCCTCCTTCAAGGAAATAGAAGCTTAAGCAGTAAGATACTTGCTCTAGGTAAAACATATCATGATTTCCAAGCTTGCTCTAATCCTATAAGTATACTGTACACACAGGTGGGGCTGCTCAGACGTGTTCATTGCAGGAGACTTAACCCTTCACTTGACTCTCTGCCTGTCTCACTCTTCAGAAAGATCATTAGCTCCAAAATTACAGAAGTGAATGAGCAGCATTCTCTAGGTGTCTCTGTCTCTGTCTCTGACTCTGTGTGTGTGTGTGTGTGTGTGTGTGTGTATTTTAAGGTTTATTCAATAGCTTGCCTTGGTAAGTGGTTTAATCTCTCACCATTCTAAGGAGCTCTCTAAGATCATATTTTGTAGAAAAAGTGGCAATCTATTTTTGGTAAAGGGAGCTTTGATATCGAGAATTCCCTAAAGTAATAAAATCACAGATCTAGTCTATATTCCTTTTATTCACATTTCTGCAACTTCCCAGTATATAATCCATTCCAATGATAGAACATTCCCTTGAATAAAGAAGAAAAATAACTCATCCAAATAAACCAGCAAATTGACCATACATATGCTTCTGAATCCATAGTCAAACAGTTTGCCACAGAAAAAGGAAGGTCTTTGGTCTTCTGAAGCCAAGAATGATCATTGTGTTTCGTGTCCTTTAGTGCTGTTCCCTTTCCTGTTTCATTGGTGATCAGTGTATGTATTGTTCTTTGGCTTTACTTACTCTGCTCTGTGTCACTGCATGCAGATCTTACCTTGGAGTTCCTGAATCCCTTCCATCTTTTTTCTTTTTTTAATAGTGCATTAATCTATTTTTGTTGTTATATAGTCATGTTCAACTCTGCGATCCCTCCTGGGGTTTTCTAGACCACTAGAGTGGTTCACCATCTCTTTCTCTAGCTCATTTGACAGATGAGGAAACTGAGGCAAACAGGATTAAGTGATTTGCCAAGGGTCACACACACAATTGAATTCAAGTCATCCTGACTCCAGCATTGGCACTCTATCCACTGTACCACCTAGTTACCCTAGAGTTAGGAAGAACTGAGTTCAAATTCTGCCTCCAACCCATACTAGCAAATCACTTTAACTCACTTTCTTCATGTATCTAAACTTAGGATATCCCTATTAACTCTAAATCTTCGTCTTTCTGGAAGTGCCTCAGTATACCAAAGTATGATTTTTAGCATCTATTTTCAGTGTAAATCTTGGAATAATCTGGAGAGTAGAGAACAAAGAATCTGAGAACACAGAGTTGAAAAAGTCGTTAGAGATAATCTATTTCAACCTTCTCATTTCTTAGAGGGTGAAGCAGAAACAAAGATCAGTGACTTGGATCAAAACCACACAGCCAGTTTGGTTCAGAATTATGGAATATCAAGGCCATGAGGCACTTAGGGTCCTACCCCTCACTTTATATAGCAGAAAATTGTGGCTAAGAAGGGATCAATGGCTGACCCAAGGTCAAAGGGTAGTAAATATTAGAGCTAGAATGAGATGTCCCAACTATTCTGAGTCACCCTGTTTGCACCAACCATCCTCTGCCTGCTGCTGAGTGGTCTCATCAGAACTCTCCATGATTCCCCAAGATACTGGAAGGATGCAGATAGAAGGGTGGCAGTCATGAGCATCAAGAATGTGCCGACATTAACACTACTCATTGAATGATCTTTTTTCTCTCCCAAGTACAAAAGAAACCCATTCTCAGGAGGTGAAACTGGCCATATGGATCCCAAGCTGGAGCTCAGCCAGTCATTTCAAGCCTCTCATATCTCTGTTCTCATGTGCCCCTCCAGCCTTAGCTGTATTCTCCTTGGGTACTCTGTGCTCAGGTCAAACAGGATGACTAGTATTCCCCATCCATGATGTTCTACCTTTCCTTCTCCATATCTTTGATCAGGCTGAATTCCATACCAGAACATAAAAGATGCTTCTCATCTATTGGCATCCTTATTTATCCTTCCTCCCAGAAGCACCCAGGTACAATTACTAGAAAGCTGGCCCTGGAATCAGTAAGAATGGAGCTCCAAAATTAAAAGAGCAAGGAATAGTTTACCTGTTGAACTATGGAGAAGGGAAGAATTTATAACCAACCAAGAAACAGAAAACATTATTAAATACAAAACTGGTCATTTTGATTACATTTAATTTAAAAGGGTTTGCATTAACAAAATCAATGCAACCAACATTAATTAGAAAGGAAGCAGAAGGCTGGGAAACAATTTTTACTGCCAAATACAAGTCATTCCACAAATGATAAATGTTCAAAGAATATGAATAGACAGTTTTCAGATGAAGAAATTAAAGATTTTAAGATTTCAGATGGAAAATCCTCTCCATATCCAGAGAAAGAACTATGGAGTCTGAATGCAGATTGAAACACAATTTTCACTTTTTTTCTTTCTTATGTTTTTTCTCTTTTATTCTGATTCTTTTTTCATAACATGACTAATGTGGAAATATATTTAATATGACTGTACATGTTTAACCCATATCATATTGCTTGCCATCTTAGGGAGTTGTAAGGGGAAGAAGAGAGGGGAAAAAATGGAACTCAAGATCTTCTAAGTGAATATTAAAACTATTTTTATGTGTTTTTGTAAAAAAAAATGAAAAAATAAAATAAAATTTATAAAGTGCTAAACTCCAGCCTCAGACAGTTATTAATTGTGTGATCCTGAAAGTCATTTAATTACTGTCTGCTTCAGTTTCCTCAACTGTTAAATGAGAATAATGATGGTACCTCCCTCTTGTAAGGATCAAATGAACTTATATTTATAAAGTGTTTTGAAAACCTTCAAATGCTATAACTAAATTGCTCTGTGCTAGGCACTATACTAAGCATTTTTAAAATAGTATCTCATTGATCTTCATAATAACATTGGGCAGGAGGTGCTATTGTTATTCTCATTTAAGAATTGAGAAAAGGGAGGAAGACAGAGGTTACATGACTAATCTAAGATCACACAGCTAATGGGGATCTGAGATTGAATGTGAACTCTTCTGAACTCCAGACTCAGCACTCTACACATTGCAAGGAAAGGAAGCAGAGTTCTCAAGCACAGAAACGTTGAGTTGAGTAGGATGACATGTAGGATGACAGTTGTCAGAAATGGTAGGATCAAGTGAATATTTTTAAGGATGGGAAAGACTTAGACACTGTTTAAGGTCAGCAAGGAAGGAATCAGTATATAAGGCGACACTGAAGATTAATGATGGGGTGCTGAAAGTAGAGGTGACATGCTGGAGATAATGGAAGAGGAGGAGATGCAGGATCCAGACATGAAGAGCAGTTGCCAAAGAAAACAACATCTCTGCAGACTGGAGTAAAAGAGGAGATTGTTCTGTATGACGTAGGAAAAAAGGAAACAAGCATTTATTAAGTGCCTACTAAGTCCTGGGCACTATTCCAAGCACTTTACAAATACTTTCTCATTTGATCTTCAGAACAATTCTAGTGTTTCCTTCAAGGCTGAGCTTAATTATTATTCCCACTTTACAGATGAGAAAACTGAAGTAGACGGAGGTGACATGACTTGCCCAATGTCCCCAAGCTAGTGTCTGAGGTTGAATTTGAATTCACAGCTTCCTGACTCTAGTTCTAATATTTTTTCCATCGCACAACTTAGCTGCCAGGCAAAGATGTGAAATAGGGAGGCATAAATAGGATTTGAAAATAAATAAATAGAGAGGCATAAATAGATGTGAAATAGGGAGAGTAAAAAAGAAATGGAATAGAAGTTAAAAATTAGTTTAAAAATCCTACCAACATATCAACCAAGTAGCTGAAGCTGGCTCTGATCTTTTTAAAGACACTAACAGTTTTAGGCACGTAGCCAATCAAAAAAAAGTTCCTCCCAACCATACAGTTGGCTTACTTGAATCAATTACAGAATGTGTACACATGTTCCACAGAGCCTTCAAGGCACTTCCCTTGTATGTCATCACTGTTTTTTCTCCTAAAAGCAACTCTCCAGGTTCCTCCATAAGGCTCCTACATCACCAGAGCAAGCAGACAGGTTCTGAACATGTCCTCAGATATCCCTGACATGAATCTGACAGTAGGACCTTGCTCTCCATAGTCTGCTGCCTTGCAGAGGGAATCTATTTTTTTTTCTTTGACATCAAGCTCAGATGTTATAATTACCTAGAGTTCAGATCCATTTTTGCTATTGTTCTTTTCACTCTCACTGTTGCATTATGTAAATTGATGCTCCTGGTTCCTGCTCTCACTTGACATCTGTTCAAACAAATCTTCCCATGTTTCTCTGTATCCATCATCTTTATTCTTTATTAAATTGCAGTAATAATTTGTTAAATCCATGACAGGTATTTGGTTTAGCCCCTCCCCGATCAATGAGTGTGTACTTGGTTCCCACTTGTTTCTTAATACAAAACATGTGGCTATTCATAATAATAATGTGCATTTAGCACCTACTATATGCCAGAGGATTGCCAAAGGCTGAAGATCCACATATAAAAAGACAAAAGATAATCTCCATTGGATTGTATGCCTCTTGAAAGTAGGTATAGCTTTTTTATTTCTTTGTATCCCTAGTCCTTAGCTATATGGTACCTGGCACATAATAGGTGCTTAATCACATTTATTAACTAGCTGTGGGATTTCTAGTCAACGGATATGGACATTTCAATCTTTCTTAGCATAATTTCAAATTGAATTTTAGAATAATTGAACCAATTGACAGCTCCATTAGGAGTGTATTAATGCTGTAGCTTTTCATGGTGAAGAATACTGAGTGCAGAACATCAGGAGCCGGGTTGGAGTTCAGAGCAATGGCCACAGACATCCAGGCTCTGAGCTCTCCAATGTCACCACCCAAATGTCAGTGGGGTATGTTTTCCAAAGCAGAGAGTTATTTAGTGCCAGGGGAAAGGTTCTGGGGCATCAGCTCTGGGATGTGAAGAATTCCTTGTTTAGACAAAGAATCGAGCTCCTTGTAAGCTTTCCCAGACCACCTCATCAAGGAGCCTTATCTTACATCTAGAAGAGAAGGGAGTCTTGTTCCTTCAGTTTCCATAGCCTGATCAGTGCCTGGGCTCTGGATAGGGACTTTATATTTTGCAAAGGAGGTGGAGTTCATGGGGCTATACATTTAAAATTCTAAGTGTTCTTTAACACTTTATGCCTGATTTTCTTTCTGTAGAAAAGGAGAAAGTTGGAATTGCCTTTCATCCATGGAAGGCCCTTCCATCTTCAGAGCTATAGTCCAATCCCCTTATTGGGAGGAAACTGATGCACAGAGAAGTTAAGTGATTTGCTCAAAGTCATATAAGTAATAGGAAACAGAGCAAAGATGAATTTAATCTCTGATATTTATTAGCTGACCGCGTGATCATGGCCAATTTGTAAACTCTCTGTGATTAAGGTAATTCTGTAATCCGGAGTTCTTCTTGTGTCCTGGACCCCATTAGCAGTAGAAGTCACTCTACCCCTCTTCTGAATGATGTTTGTCGCCTACATTCATAATTGAAGGAAATGCTCCATTTCAGTAAGAGGATAACAAAAACAAAGATGGGATTTTTTTTTCCTATTCAAAGTCACAGACCCTTTAAAATCTATCCCTACACTCCTTGAGAGTTCACAAGCCTTGGGTTAATAATCTAATACTCTCTAAATATAAATGAGAATTCCTACAACGGGAGTTCCTTATACCAATGAAACCACAAATCCTTCACTTTTAAATATATGTTCTTTTATGATTGAAGGGGATGGAGGGCAATCCATTTAGAGCACACCCTATGTCAAACAGCATGGAAAGAGCAGTGAAAAGGGAGTCAGGGGACTCAGGTTCAAATTTCCACCTTTTCTACTGAAAAACCATATGACTTCAATCAAGTCATTTCTCTCTGGACCTCAATTTGCTTATCAGTAAAATGAGAAGTTGGACTCCATTTTTAGATCCATGATCCCATGAGTCCATGCTACAGTCAACAGGGCTCATTCTAATTGAGCTTCCCTTTACCCTGAAGCCCTGATGTCTTAATGTGATACTACTCTTCCTTTTTCGGCCACAGATATCTATGAGTAATGAGATTTAGTCAACATTTGTCTCTTTATTAAAGTGTCCTATAGACTACACTCACAGTCCCAAAGAAAGGTCCTGGAAGAAGGGAGGAAAGGCCAGCTTCTTAATACCAATCTTACAATCTCAAAAACCAACTACAAGGTTTGATTTGTGGATGACATTAATATTATTTAAGAGCTAATGTGTCTGAACAATTATTTGACATCCTGAAGTCAACATGATGCTGGGAGCTCAGCTAGATGGATCCTCAAGCTGTTGCTGTCGTGTTTTGTAGATTGCTGAGTCCTTTCAATCATACCCAACTTTTCATGAGCCCATTTGGGGTTTTCTTGGCAAAGCCACTGGAGTGGTCTGCCATTTTCTTCTCCAGATCATTTGACAGATGAGGAAACTGAGACAGACTGGATTAAGTGACTTGCTGAAAATCACACAGAGTCTGAGGTCAAATTTGAACTCAGGAATATGGGTGTTCATGACTTTAGATATGGAGCTGTGTGCAATATGGCACCATCCAGCTGCCCAGAGTCATCAAGTAGCCTTCCCTGTTAGAACTTTTATTCCCCTGACAAAGCCTTGAACCCAGGGGTATTATCATACCAGGATGAAGCATTAGGATCTTGGTAGAAATGGCTAGTTTGGTAAGTTCTTTGAAGACTAAACCAAAGTTTTTATCTTTGTGTCTCTACCATCCAGAACACTATCTGGTATACAGTAAACATTTAATAAATGCTTCCCGGTTGATGGTCAAGTGGAGTGATTGCTGCTAACAAAAAATCCAATGGGATACTCCCCCTAGCCTGATTTGAAGATACGGGTTCTCTTTAAAGCAGAAAGGGGAGAGAAGAGAGGCGTCCGAAGGTAGGCTCAGTTATCTAAGGGGGTCATAAGATCACAGATCAAGAACTGAAAGGGACCTCATAGGTCAGCTAGTCCAATCACCTTTTTTTTTTTTTTTTTAATTGATGAGATAACTGGGGTCCAATGAGATGACATGATTTGCCTAAAGACACACATAGGAAGTGAAATATCCTCTGACTAGGAATCAAGGCTTGTTTCTCTCTATCAAGCTGACATGTTGGAATCATTTAGAGCCCACAATCCCCTTGGGTTCTGCTAGACTCTATATTTTATGCTGGTAGGTCCTCAAAATTATATGAACTTGGCCTCTTCCCTGGCTTCTTGCCACCATATTCCATGATTTGATGCTGTATAATGTTGACCCAGCTAATGGAAAATATGGTGTCCTTGGAAGATCACTTTGTTACAGGGGGCACAAGTACAGGGGTCTGAAGTCTTGAGTTCAAATCTCACCTCTGTCACTTACCCCCTGGGTGACTTCAGGGAAGTTATAACTCCTCAGTGCCTCCATTTCCCCATAAGTAAAAAGAAAGGGTCTGGATTAAATCATCTCTTCAAATTCTGAAAATCCCAAACACACTTCCCCAGAGAATGATCTCAAGCGTGGATGAAAATCTAGGGATCGTTCCCGAAATAGGGCTCCCTCAAACCAAGAGGAGCCCATTTTCAGGAATCCGCTAGAAGAGAGAGAACTCTTGCCAGGTGAGAGCTCAGGCTTCTCTCTGTGTGTAATTCCAGCCCTGAAAGGCGCAAGTACAGAGTGAGGGATACCTGGAGGTGTCTGCCTGAAAGGCAGACTTGTTTGTTGTACTTGGGGTATATTCTCCCTCTTAAAGGAAGCAGATGTTCTGTTCTTCTTCCTTTCTCAGCCAGCCACCTCCTGTTAGAATCATCTACATTCTTAAAAGGCTCTGTGTAATCCAGGAGAGTCCAGATCCTTCCATCTGATCCCTCACACAAAGAACCAGAGACTCAAACCAGTGGGATTTGATAACCTAATACCCTCGGGTGTTAAAGCAGACATTACCCATCGCCGGGTCTGGCCCTACCTGACAATGCTACTCTCAGGGTTATCCATTTCTTCTGGTACTGAAGGCAGAAAAGAAATCTTCCCCCACCTTGATGGTTCCATCACTCCTACTGGTGCATTGCAGGGACCAGCATTTATCGGGTAACAGATGTCAGTTATCTTCCCTGGCTACCCATCATTCAAACTTCAAATGTCTTCAGACTGACATAACATTTATGCATTTTCCTTCCAGATCAGTTATTTAAAATGAAGAACAAAAGGTGGAAGGGAAGGGGACCGAGAAAACAGAGGGAGGCCTCTGCCTCGGACGACCACTGTTGACAAAAATTAGCATGTAGCAAACCACATAGTTGGCAACTTGTCTCTAGCTTGAAGCCAAAAAAGCTTCAACTTGACCTATGCAACATCGGAGCAAGTGGAGTGATGGGAATGGATTAGCTCTGCCTTCTTTAGTGGAATGCAGTGACTATTCTTAACATAGACTAAGGGAGGGGGAAGGGGGCAGATAGTCTCACACGGACAAGTTTTGGGAGCCTCCCTGAGGGAGGAGAGCTGCCTGGACTTACCCAATGTCACCTGAACTCTTAATGTGTTTCATACTCTCCCCCCATACATTTCCAACCCCCCTCACAGCAAGGAAGATCTGATTAGCCAGATCAGAGAATTTAGATCTTAAAGACAGATGTTAAAAATAACCTAATCCGATCTCCATCTCATTCTGCAAAGAAAACTGAATCCCAGAAAAGTGGATTGAGCTACATGGTAAATAGCAGATCGATTTTCCATTTCTGTACCTCAGTTTCCATGATTGTAAAACAAAATTAAACCAGACTGTCTTCAAGGTATTCCCATCTTCAAGATTCTAGGGTTCTGTTACAACAGTCTTCTATTTTCATTTTTATTGATTTTTTTTTCTTTTACATCATTTCATGTTAATTGATAAATAAGCATTTACCAAGTGTCCACCATGTGTCTGACCTGTGTTAGGGATTAGAGACACAAAGACAGTGAATGAAACAATCGTGACTCAACAGGAAGTTTACATTTTAATATGTTCCAATAGATCTATCCTCCTCCACCCAAAGAACTATCTCTTAACACAAAAAAGGAAGGAAGGAAGGGAAGGAGGGAAGGAGGAAGGAAGGAAAGGAGGAAGGAAGAGAGAGAGAAAAAAAGGGAGGAAGGAAAAGAGAAATAAAAAAAAAGAAAGAGAGAGAAAGGAAGCAAGGAAGGAAGGAAGGAAGGAAGGAAGGAAGGAAGGAAGGAAGGAAGGAAGGAAGGAAGGAAGGAAGGAAGGAAGGAAAAGAGGCTTGAAAAATCATGTCAGTAAAGTTAACCAAGACATTAATCAAGCCCAATAATGTATGGAATGTTCCAAATCCATTCTCCCATTTCCACAGAAAAGGAAGAGAGAGAATTTTCACATCTTTTTTAGAACCAAGCTTAGTCATTTTAATCACTTGGTCATTGTAATTGGCCATTATATAACAATTGCTTTTCCCCATTTTCATTAGGTATATGCCATAGATGCTGCTTTCCTACATCAACTGACTTTACTTTGCTTCAGTTCTTTTGACATTTCATGTTTCATATTATTCTTCGTGATCATCATTTCTATTTAAATACTTTATTTTTAAGTTGCACATAAAACAATTATAATATTCATTTTTAAAAAACTTTGACTCCCAAATTCTTTTCCTTTCCTTCCTGAGACAATAAGCAATTTGATATAGAATATACTTGTGCAATCATACAAAACATATTTCTATATTAGTCAAGCTGTAAAAGAAGACACGTTTTTAAAAAGTCAAGAAAGTAAAAAAAAAATCTCATGTTTTGATCTCATTCAGACTCCATCAATTCTTTCTTTGGAGGTATAGAACATTTCCCGTCAGGAGTCTTTTGGAATTGCTTTGGATCATTGTATGCTGAGAAGAGCTAAGTCATTCACAGATGATTACCATAAGATATTGCGGCTGCTCTGTGCCATTTGTCTTGACTATTATCTTGCCATGAAGTCTGATGACTCTGGAGAAGAGAATGAAGATGATGACTTTGTCTCACTTAAATCCAACTGGGTCCTGTTCAAGAGTGAAGATTGAGCAATGAGAACAACCAAGAAGTTTGTCAAGCATCTTGACCTCTCTGAGCCTTAAGTTTCCTCATTTGTAAAAGGTTAGGGGAGTTAGACTAGTTGACTTTTAAGGAAATTTCTCTTAGCTTGATCTGTAGTCCTATGAGTCTACATTGAAGGCCCTGACTGATGGATGAGGGGGCCTGTGACTGTGATGTGACTGGTGCAGGTTCCCTCAGTGGAAGGATAACTAAGCAAACAACATCATCTAGTCCAACCTAGACAATAACAATCTCTAGCTTTATACAGTATTTTCTAAGTATTATCTCTTTCTTATCTCAACAACTCTGGAAAGTAGGAGCTGTTAACAATATCCATCTGATAGATGAAGGAATTGAGATTCAGGAAGGCTAAACGTCCTGGCAATGATCCCAAATCTAGTAGAAGCCTGAAGCTAGATTCCAGATCCAGCCCTCTACCCAGTGAGCTCCCTGGCTGCTTTTGAAAGATAAAATAAAATGAAGAAACATATGTAAAACACTTTATAAACCTTAAAATTCTAGTAAGCAGAAGTCGAGGCTCAAATCTGGCCTCTGATACTCAATACTTATATGACCATGGGCAAAGTACCCAAACCTCTCCAATCTCACATAGCTTATCTAAAAGGGCATGTTGGTGATACAGTGGATAGAGTGCCAGGGCTAGAGTCAAGAAAACCTAGTTCAGATCCATCTTCAGACCTGGACTGTTTTCCTCAGTTGAACTCACATGAAAAATGAAATGGCAAATCACTTCAATATTTTTGTCAAGAAAATCCCAAAATGGGATAATGAAGAATCAGACACAATTAAAATGACCAAACAACAACAAGCTTTCCTCATTGGCTGTGAGAGATTGTGACTATAAAGCAAATAGTAAGCCTCCAAATGCTGTGTTAATGTCAGCTTTCATTCATATATGTCATTATTGCCTCTTACAGTCTAGCTTTCTTTTATGTAAGAGAATTGTTCCAGATGAGTTGACTACCAAGCATTTTTGTAACTTGAATCCTAGTGAAATGTTTTACATTTATAAAATGTAGATCATGTATTACTGAGCCATAAAAATGATGATGATGCATAATAGCTTTCATTTATGTACACTCACAAAGTGTTTTATCAATATTATGTCATTTAATTTTGACATCAACCCTAGGAAATAGATACTATTATCATTTCCATTTTATAGATGAGGAAACTGAGACAGATGGTGATGAAGCATCTTGCCTACGGTAAAAACAGCTGGTGTCTAAAGCAAATGTTTGTTTGTTTTCTTCCTTACAAGTAAATCCAGTTTCCATATTGGCTGTGTCCAAAAAAATGTCTCATTCTGTGCCCTAAGTCCATGCTAAAGATAGCATTATAAGTCCTCCAGAATCATGTTAGTTTACAGTTCTTTTAAAGTTGTTTGTCTCCTGGTTTTTACTTCACTTTGTATTTGGTTCATACAAATCTTCTCAGGTATGTCTGAAGCTATTCTCTTCATCATTTCTCACAGGGCAACAGTATTTCATCATTCACATGCCTCCATTTGTTTAGCCAACCCCCAACTGATGGGAACCCACAGGTTCTAATTCTCTATTTATATTTTTGCACACAAGAGTCCTTGTCCTGAGGCAGGATATGAACTCAGGTTTTTTGGAGGTTTACAGTTCAGCACTGTAACCACTGTGTCACCTAACTGAAGTGCTGAGAAAAGTATGGGAAGATTTTGCTGAACTGATGCAAGAAAACACTAAATTTCACAATATAAATGGAAGCACAAAGAAGGAGGAAAGAGGAACAGGAACAGGAACAGAAGGAGGAGAAATCAAGAAGACCTAAATTCAAATTCTTTCTGAGTCATTCACCTGATTCCTAGAGAGAGGTACCTTCCAGCTCCAAGACCTAAGATTGAAGGATAAGTGTAGTTTTAAGGACATTAGGAAGGCTCTCGCAACTTTCTGATTTATTCTCAGTTTACCTATAGCATTGCCAGAAATCCCACCTTTAGGGATTAATTCCTTCAGCCTAAACTGTCTTGAAACACAAATAGACAAAAAATGCTATCATATATAACTTTATTAGTCATTTATACCTCAATGTAAATGAGTTTATCAGATTATTTCCTGAAATAAACTCAGTAAGGAGAGATAATCTGAGGAAACCCAGGGAGCATCCATCAATCAACAAGCATTTATTAAGGGTTTCCTAAGTGCCAGGTACTATGCTATAGCCTTGAAGCCATAAAGAAAGAGAAAAAGAAAAACTAAGAGTCTGGAAGATTGGAGAAAGATATATAAAATGAGTATAAAAACAATATAGAATTATGTTCAAAGAGTTATTAAACTGTACCATTTGACCCAGCAATATAACTATGAGGTCTATTTCCTAAGGTGATTAGAGAAAAGGGAAAATAACCTACAGCAGTTCTCTTTTTGGTGGCAAAGTGAAAATTGTAGGAATTCCCTAATTGGGGAATGGTTAAACAAGTTGTGGTATATGATTGTAATGTGTTATATAGGACGTTGTAAGTTCAATGATCTTAGAAAAACATAAGACTTGCACAAAATAAACAATGAAATGAGAACTAAGAGAAAACACTGTATACAGTAACAGATGTATTGATTAAAGGACAACTTTGAGTGAATAAATCATTTTTACTGTTATAAATACTGAAATTAACAACAAAGGAATATATAAAGGAAGATTCTATCTCCATCCAGAGAAAGAACTAACAAATAGAAGTATGTATAAAATATTTTTCAAACATGTATGTATTAATGTCTACTGGTAGCCATCTTTAGAGGGAGGGAGGGGAAAATTTATCATATAGTTAAGAGAAATAGAAAGTTGTACACAATAGTTTTACTTACAATCATCATTTTTCATATTCTATTGTTACTGAATTTTTCTTTTTACTTATTTCTTCTTTTATTTTTTAAGTTTAGAATATTTTATTTCTTAAATTCAGAATATTTATTTTTATAACAGCTTTTTATTTTTCAAAATATATGCAAAGATAGTTTTCAACATTCACCCTTGCAAAATCTTACAATAACCATAAAAGATAGGTGCTATTATTGTCCCTGATTTACAGGTGAGGAAACTGAGGCAAACAAAGATTAAACTTAGGTTTACACAATTATCAAATGATGGGAAGTTACATGGTATATAATAAATAGAGAGCCTGGCCTGAAGTCTGAGAGAACTGACAAATCCAGCCTTAAATACTAGTTGTGTGACCCTGAATGCATCACTTAATCTTTGTTGACCTTAGTTTCCTCATCAGTAAAATGGGGATAACAATAGCATTTTTATTTGGGTTGGTTGTGAAGATCAAATGAGACAGTATTTGTAAGGTGCTAAGCACAGTGCCCGGCACATCATACTCAATATGATGAGATTGAGAATGTAGCAGATGAAGAATCTGCACCCAGGTCGATTCTGATTGCAGATCTTTTTTCTAGTCTCCCCAATCTCTTGTGAGTAGAACAAAGTGCTGGGTGAGGCAGAAGGGGAAGTAAGGAAATAGAGGATATTGAGAAGATATCCTTCTCATCATAAGTTTCATTGTCTAATGCCATAGAACGTATAATTGGAATGGACCTTAGAAATCAAAAAGGCTATAGAATCAACACGGGGCACCTAATTGGGACCATAGTGCTCAAAGCACCCAGCTTGGAGTCAAGACCAGAGTTCAAATCCAGCCTCAGATGATTACTAGCTGGGTTACCTGGAAAAGTTACTTAACCCAATTTGCTTCAGTTTCTTCATCTGTAAAAATAGACCTAAGAAGGAAATGGCAACCCCCCCAAAAAGGATTATGGAGAATTCGATACAAATGAAAATCAATAATAACAAAAAACCATCAATATAGATGACCACAGCATACAATATATGATAAATGTTTATTACAGGCATGATATTAAGAGTTGGCATTTTTCTATCTAGTACTAGGTTTTGGATCTTCACAAGTTTTCCTGCAAGATGGGCAATGTAGGAATTATGGTGGCCATTTTATAGATGTGAAAACTGAGGCTTTGACAAGCCAAGTGACTTGCCCAAGGTCACAGTTAGAAAGCATTAAGAGTAAGATTCAAACTCAGATCTTTTTGGATTCTACGTTCAACCCTCTTTCACCTCATTTTAAGTTGCTTCATTTTAAGTCACTTAAGTAACTCCTATTTGAAATTTAATACATTATTACATATTACACATTAATATGTAATAATTAATTGCATAATACATATTAATACATGCTGTAGGAAGGTCATTACCCAGCCCTTTCCAGATTGTGCTTCCCTTCCTTGTCATCCTCCTCATTCCCCTCCCACTAAAAATTGGATTCCTGAGACCCTGAGCTCTGATAACCTTTGACTCCTCTTGTTCTGAAGCCAGGTCAGCACACACTTCCTGAGTCATTTCCAAGTCTCCTGCAGCCTGATCTCCCTTCCAAGTTTCTGTATTTTCTTCTTTTATTGCAATATAAGCTCTTCGAGGGCAGAAACTGTCTTGCTTACTTGTATTTATATCTTAGGCAGAACAGTGCTTTGCAAATAGAAAGCATTTTTTGCTGTCATTCAATCATATCTGACTTTCTGGGACCCCATTTGGGGTTCTCTTGACAAAGATAGTGGAATAGTTGCTTCTCCTGCTCAGTTTACAGATCAGGAAACTGAGGCAAACAAAGTCCTTTTCCTCTCCGAGCCTCAGTTTCCTCCTCTGTCAAATGGGGTGGGAAGGAGTAGATGTGATCATCTTCTGAGTATCTTTCCAGTCCTAAATTTTATGATCCAGAGTGTCTGAGGCCAGATTTGACATTATGAAAATGAGTTTTCCTGACTTTAGGCCCAGTGTTCTAGCCACATGCCATTTAGCCCACAAAGGATTTAACAAATATTTCTTCATTCGGTCATTCAGTCATTCGTTCAGAATGAGGAACAAGGAATGGTCATCACCAAGTGGGAAAATCAGGGAAAGTTTCGGGAAGGCGATGGCGTTTGATTGGTCTTTAAAGGATGGCTAGGAATTCATGAGCAAGGAGGGCACTCCAAGTACAGGGAACAGCATGAGCAAAGATACTGAGGCAGGAAAGTATAAGACATGTCAGTCAGCAAACAAGTGGCATATGGGAGAAAGCTGCAGAGGCAGAGCAACACCAGTTCATGGAAGGCAGAGATGTCTGAGATTTATTCAGAAGACAACAGGAAATAGTGATCAAAGATTCTCAAACAGCAGAATGACTAAATAAACTAATAGAAATTCACAACAAACACACACACTCTTCCTACTCTACAAGTTTTCAATCCCTCCTTGGAAAGATTTTAATCCAGCCTCTCAGAACATCCATCATACTATTTGGGGAAACTGAGGCACAGAGAAGCAAATCATGTTGCCTAGAGCTACAAAGCCACAATGTTTACTGGGACATCACCATATCACCTCTCCATATTGTCTCTAATATTCTCCTTTCTCCAGCTGAGAAATGGGAGAACCAGTAACCTTGAAAAGGACCAACAGTTTGGTACATGAAGAAAGGGAACAAACATTTATTAATTGTAATTATGTACCATATACTGTGCTGAATGTTATATACATATTACATCACTTAATTTTTTATGGTTTAAAAATATTTTTATCTCCTTTGGTTTTTGATATTTGACAACAGCCCTAGATAGGAGATAAGTGCTATTATTATCTCCATTTTACAGATAAGGAAACTGAGGCAAACAGATTTAAATGACTTGCCCAGGAGTCTGGATTTGAACTCGGGTTTTCCTGATTCCAGATCTGGTGTCCTGTAGCTCTCCTTACCCGACTTGTCATGGTTGCCTATTTCTGAAGTATAAATGCTCACACTGAAAATTTAACAATCAGCTCAGGGAAGAATTGGGAATTTAAACCAATTATCCAAAATTAGTATCAGAAACCCTGGGCTTCCATTGTTCATTATTTAGCTGTGTGATCTTGGAAAAGTCCTTTTCCTCTCTGAGCCTCAGTTTCCTCCTCTGTCAATGGGGTGGGAAGGAGTAGATGTGATCATCTTCTGAGTTCCTTTCCAGTCCTAAATTCTATGATCCAGAGTCAGAAAAGTTAGGTTTGCATACTAACATCTGAGATAGGTCATATCTTGTGCCTCAGTTTCCCCTCTTTAAAATGAGAGGGTTAAACTCCATGATCTCTAAGGGTTTTTCTGAATTAAAAACTAGGATCCCATGAGCTAACTTCAGTAAACCTGGAATCTGCTCATTTATTTGTGACCTTGAACTAATTTTGGACAATTCTAAAATGGGGGGGGAGGCTGTATATGGTAACCTCCAAAGTCCCTTCCAGTCCTAGATCCGTGGAATCCACTAATAAAGAGGCATCAGTGGGTATAGACAACCCGCTTCCAAGTGGGGGGAGGCCTTCCCCACTCTGCCCCCCCACCCAAATTCGACTCCCCAGAAGGCAGGGACCAAGACTGACACTGGCTCACCAAACCAAGTGGGATTGCATAAAGCAGCCCTGGAGGATAAATCACTCCCGTTTGCAGGAGGCATTTCTAAACATGTCCTGCAGGCAGAATTTATGGCTATTAGCTCTTGGAAAAGCCAGTTTCAGATAAGACAACTATTTTTACAGAAAACAAAATATAAAACCTTTATCGATTGGTTTGAAATTGCCAGTCCCCAGTCCGAAGAGAAAAGAAACCCTTTCCTGATAGGCCCCTCCCCACCCCCCGGGCCTTGTTGGGACCCTTCTGTAGAAGCCCCCCAAGCCCTGGCTTCAGGGTGAGTGTATAGGAGGATCAGCATGGGAACCATCTATTCCACAGCACAATGGTTTGTGTTCTCTGCTATTCTTCTAGGGTGGGGAGAAAAGGGACCTAAAGAGGCCCTGAAACTGATATCAGAGTGTCTTCAGAAGAGGCAGAATGGGGAATCCGGGGGGAAGGAGTGAGAGGTAGGCAGCCCCTAGCAGGGACACCCAGCTGGAGACAGATGCAACGTCCTCCTTGTTTTTCCCTTGTTCAGGAGTCTCACCTGTAGAATGAAGTCTCGTTCTAGCCCCTCGTGAGTTTTGTCACTTTATCTTCATTCACTGAATTAGAAAATGTACTGGATTTGAAGTCAAAATATTTTAACTCTGTCGTTTATCCCCTGGGTGATTTTAGGCAACTTAATTTCACTTTTCTGTCCCTCAGTTTCCCCATCGATCAAATGAAGGGGCTGGACTAGTTGAGCTGATAATCTTGTGGCCTAGTCTAATAAAGTTCCCTCTGTGCCTCAGTCTCCTCATTCAGGACTTGGTCACCTCCAAAGATCACTTCCATGTGCCCCCATCTCCTCATTGGGGGCATGATCACTTCCAAAGATCACCTCCTTGTGCCTCAGTCTTCTCATTCAGGACTTGGTCGCCTCCAAAGATCACCTTCATGTGCCCCTGTCTCCTCATTGGGGGCATGATCACTTCCAAAGATCACCTCCTTGTGCCTCAGTCTTCTCATTCAGGACTTGGTCGCCTCCAAAGATCACCTTCATGTGCCCCTGTCTCCTCATTGGGGGCATGATCACTTCCAAAGATCACCTCCTTGTGCCTCAGTCTTCTCATTCAGGACTTGGTCGCCTCCAAAGATCACCTTCATGTGCCCCCGTCTCCTCATTGGGGACATGATCACTTCAAAGATCACCTCCGGGTGCCTCAGCCTCCTCATTCAGACTTGGTGACCTCCAAAGATCACCTCCTTGTGCCTCAGTTTCCTTATTCAGAACTTGGTCACCTCCAAAGATCCCTGTTCCCCACTTCCTTTCCCTTTTTTCCGGTCCCCCCACGTTTGACAGTATTAGCATTGATAATGAAATCTCCGGTTTCAGGCAAACTGTCCCCATGCAGCCTCCCCGGCCTTCCCTCCTCCCACACATTCATCTGAAACTTATGATAAACTTTAGAGAGGGCCAGGGCAAATTATACTTGCAGCCTCCGGGAGGAAAAGGCTTGCTAAGCACATTAGCAGTGTAAACAAGATTATGGAGAGAGTGTTTGGCCTACTTAGGAGAAGGAGCTCCTGTCAAGAGCTCTTAAAAGAGCTCAGCCTTCTCCCAGCAGCCACCAGCTGGCTACTGAGCCAAGCAAAAGCTCTCTGAGCACCTACTATGCACGGGCCATACGGAGCCACCTTTGGTGAAGGAGTAGCATCCTGCCTCTTCTCCCAAGGAGCTCAAAGGACAGCTGTTCCTTCTTTTTTAGCTGTGTGCTCTTTCTGTGGGCCTCAGTTTCCTATTCTGTACAATGACGTAGCTGGATTCACGTGACCCCTTCCAGCCCTGACATTCTGGTTTTTGCTGTCCAGTCTTGAGAGTTTGTGTTCTAGCGTTCCCTCTTCCGAGATTCCCTCCTCCTCCGACAGCCGGAGTCCTAGAATCTGTTCCACCATCAGGGTTCTACACCTGGTCAAAGGGAGCCGGCAGAGCTGGGGTCTCCTTTGACTACAAATCCATTCCAGTATCAGCAGGCAAAATCCATTGGTTTCCAAGGCAGGAAGAACAAGTAAAAAAAAAAAGGGGGGGGGGCAGCAGTGGGCAAAAGAGTCCCTTAGGGTCTCCCGTAGCTCCCAGCCTCCTTTGATGTTCTTCTTGTCCACGCTCGATCCCTTTCAACCACCTGAACTCAGTTAGCTCAGACTTCCCCAGCTCTGGGTCACAAAAGTCCTCGTTGGCATCATGGGAATAAGGAGGTATAGCTAACACCTGTCCAGTTCCACTAGTACCCCGCCCCACAGCGGGCATCCTATTTGTCAAAGGTGCCTTGAGATGTGACATGTCCTCTAAGTCCCATGTATTTCTCCTCTTCATTCTAAGATGGAACATTATGTCTAAGGTTACTTCCAGATTTGATCTTCTCTGTTCTAAGTTCATGCCCAGCTCTAGAACTTACCTAGAATGGTCTTACCTATGAAATGTATGAAAAAGTGAATTAATAAAACCAGGTTCTATATGTCAAGCACTGAATACATCTCAGAACCTGGGATCTTAGAAGAGGGGATATTGTCTGTTTCAGTGGGGTTAGAATGTCTCCAAGAGAACAGGGAGCTAAATTAGACCATGAAGGATGAGTTCTGACTTGGCTGGGCTGAGAAAAAGGTGGAGGGAGAGAGCTCGAGGATCCAGGGAGCTCTGGGTGGGCCAAAGTGTGGAGATGATAATGTGCTTGGTATATCCCTCTCTGTTTCTGTCTCTGTCTCTTTGTCTTTGTCTGTCTCTCTGTTTCTCTGTTTCTGTCTCTGTCTCTCTGTCTCTTTGTCTCACTATCTCTTTCTCTTTGTCTCTGTTTTTCTCTGTGTCTCTGTCTCTTTCTGGGTGTCTCTGTCTCTTTCTATCTCTGTCTCTCTGTCTCTGTACCTTCCCAATCTCTGTCTTTGTCTTTCTCTATCTCTGTGTCTTTCTGTCTCTCTCTGTCTCTCTGTATCTCTCCCTCTCTCTCCCCCTCCCTCCTCTCTTTGTCTCTCTCTGTCTGTGTCTCTCTCCCTCTTTCTCTCTCTCCTTCCTCCCACTCTGTCTCTCTCTCTGTCCCCATCTCTCCCTCTCCCTATCTCTCCCTCCCCCTCTCTGTCTCTCCCATCTCTTCCTCTCTCCCTCTCCCTCCTTCTCTCTTCATAATTCCTACCAAATAGCATAGTACTTGACACGTGACTGATCTCTCTTGATCCTGACATACTTTCCCCAGGCTTGTAAGTGGGCATTGTCTACAGAGTCAGAAGACCTGGGCTCAAATCCTATCTGTGTATCCTTGGGGAAAATCACTTAATTTCCCTGAGCCTCAGTTTCCTTATTTGCAAAATGAGGTTTGACCCGATGGCCTGAGGTCACTTCTAGTCCTGAATCTCTGACCCCAAAACCTATTAAGATCATTAGAGCATGGACAAATCATTTCTCTTTCCTAAGACTCAGTTTCCTCAAGTGTAAAACAGTGACAGGAGGAGGAGGAGCACCTGCCTCCTAGGGGTGTTGGGATAATTCTTGTGAAATGCTTTGAAAATATGAAAGTGCTATTTATAGTGCTCAAGGCCAGATCTGATTCTCTCTAGATCTTGCTTCCTAGCTCGCCCTTCGGGTGTGGAGCCTGGCTTGTCCTGCCCAGGCACTGATTTCGGCCTCTCGCGGTTACTCTGGGGAAGAGCACGCTCCCTCCATCTCCAGGTCCACCCACTTCAGTTCTGGGTTGTCCTGTCCTGACCTTGCAGTCACGGGGCCTCCTATCTCTTTATTCCAGAAGATCCAAAGGGCTCCTCTCCACTTGGTAACTTTTCCCAGTTTGTGTTCTTGAAAGTAACCAAACTGTATTTCTTTTTCAAAAATGTATTCCATCATTCCGGCTTCTCACAAGATCAGAGTGTTCTCTCCTCCTCACCCCCAAGGTCCCATTCATTTAAATGTAGGAGGTTTCATTATATAAATCCCACCTTTGACACTAACTGCATCTGGGGTCTTGAGCAAGTCTGTAAAATGGGAGTGGGAGGTAGGACGGTGCAATGGGTAGGGCCATCCTTTCACTCCCACCTCCTGCTCCTCTTGGCTGTGTGACACAGAGCAGATCGTTTAACCCCTTCAAGTCTCCAGGCAATTTTCTGAGGGGATGTCAACAGCTTTTGACCCATCTGCCTCATTGGAGTGGATTTCCCCATCAGGATTTCCTCACAGGGATGACATCTCAGGTCAAAATCCAAAGGAACAAATCAACCATCGTCCTAGAAAGTCAGAGATGAAAGGCTGATGGGAGCAGAGTTAAAACTGGAGGAGGCCTTAACAGCCACTTGGCCCCATCCAATCAATAAACATTTATTAAGCTTCTCCTCCGTGACAGGACTGTGCTAAGTGCAGGGGGTACAAGGACAAAGGGAAACACTCGCAGAGTTAACACATGGAAGCACTAATGAATGCCAGACTGTCTGGGGAGGAAGTCCACTTCTAGATGCAGCCCCTTTAATTTACAGATGTGGAAACTGAGGCCTGCCAGAGAAATGAAGTGACAGACCCATATTTAGCCCCCGTCTCTGGGCCTCAGTAAGCTCCTGCAGGACCGGGGGCCTAAGCAATGGAGGGAGAGTGGACATGACCACATGAGGATCTGAATTCATCTCCTTCCCCTGACAGTTATTAGCCATTGTAACCTTACCCCTCTGGGTCTCAGTTTCCTAATCTGTAAAATAAGGAGGTTAAACCAGATGGCCTCTGAGTCCAAGGTCACACAACTAGTGTCTAAGATGGAATCTGACCTTAGATCTTTGGTACTCTATGTATAGTGCCCCATCCTTAATACCACTGCATCTTTCACACCTAGCCCACTTGTGGGTACCAAGAGAGATCCGCTTGCATCTGCTTATCTGGCTACTGAACCCCAAGGGAGCCAGAGGAACGAGGGACCTGAAGCCTTGCAATTCCCAGGCCATAGCTATTGCCTCCCACCCTCCAGGAGTCAGCCTCCTCCCTTACGAGCCCCCATCGGAAAACCAAAGTAGCAAAATGACAACAAAGCAATCTCTCCCCTGGCAAAGGCCCCTGTGCGAAGATCTGTCCACTTTTAACATCCTGGCTTCCCCTTTTGGCTACAGTGCCTATCGAGAACCCCCCACGCCTGTCCCTGTTACAATGCCACTCTGTTCTCCAGCCTCCCCTGATGGAAACAGAGTAGCGGAGGGAGCTGCGGGGACCAGCGCCCACACGGGAGCCAGGACCCAAGCTGACGTGAGCAGCTCCGGACTCCGGAGATCCCTCCTTTCCCTAATCATAAAATGTTACAGGGAAACAATAAGAGATGCGGTTTGATTTTGCCACTTTCTTCCTAGGGAGGTGAATCCCCTGGACTGGGGTAGAGGGTGGGGGAGGAGGCAGAATCCACCACCAATACTTAAGACACATGGGGGTTTATTCAAATTCAAAAGGGGGTCACTGGATTTGCAAGTGGATACATAATAGGTCTCAAGAGGTGAGTTCCAAGTAGCTTGACTCATAAGATCATAGAGCTGGGACTGAAGGGGACCTCAAAGGTCCAAACCCTTCCTATTAAAGAAACTGAGGCAAGTGGGCTAAACTGCTGATATATTTCAAAGAGGCTAAACCTTCTCTTGCCCAATAAGCCCATTCATAGCAGCTAGGCCCTCGGTTGCCCAATCTAAGGCCACTTTGAAGAGAAGTTGGGTTAGAAGAAAGAAGGAAGAAGTGGTGCCCCCAAAACTGACATCTCCATTTGGAAAAAGTGGTTTGGGCAGACAAGCTCGCCCCATTCCCCAGTGGAGAACTCCCAAGTCTTTGGCTCTTGGAAAGAACCCCGTTTTCCTTCTACTACTCCAAGCCCCATATTCACTTTTCTTAGGGATTCCATTAAATCAGCTGCAAATCAGTCAGTATTGATTAAGTATCTACTAGGTATCAAGCATTGGGAATACAAGTAAAGGAAATCAGAATCTCTGCTTCTAAAAACCTTAAGGGGAAGAGACAACATGCAAAAAAATCTATACATACATAAGAGATATATGCAAAAATCTATATACACATAAGATATATATATATTTATAAGCTTTATACATGAGATATGTATATATGCAAAAATCTATATTTACATAAGAGATATATGCAAAAATCTATATACACATTATATATATATATATTTATAAGCTATATATGAGAGATATTTGCAAAATTTTATGTATACATAAGATATATATTTATAAGACATATATGCAAAAATCTATATATACATAAAATATATATTTATAAGATAGATACGCAAAAATATATATGCATAAGATATATATACAAAAATCTATATATACATAAGATATATATGCAAATATATACGTAAGATATATATGCAAAAATCTATATATGCATAAGATATATATTTATAAGACATATATGCAAAAATCTATATACACATTATATATATATATATATTTATAAGCTATATATGAGAGATATTTGCAAAATTTTATGTATACATAAGATATATATTTATAAGACATATATGCAAAAATCTATATATACATAAAATATATATTTATAAGATAGATACGCAAAAATATATATGCATAAGATATATATACAAAAATCTATATATACATAAGATATATATGCAAATATATACATAAGATATATATGCAAAAATCTATATATGCATAAGATATATATTTATAAAACATATATGCAAAAATCTATGTATACATAAAATATATATTTATAAGATATATATGCAAAAAATCTATATATGCATAAGATATATATTTATAAGACATATATGCAAAAATCTATATATACATAAAATATATATTTATAAGATATATATGCAAAAATCTATATATACATAAAATATATATTTATAAGATATATACGCAAAAATATATATGCATAAGATATATATACAAAAATCTACATATACATAAGATATATATGCAAATATATACGTAAGATATATATGCAAAAATCTATATATGCATAAGATATATATTTATAAGAGATATATGCAAAAATCTATATATGCATAAGATATATATTTATAAGACATATATGCAAAAATCTATATACACCTTATATATATATATATATATATATTTATAAGCTATATATGAGAGATATTTGCAAAATTTTATGTATACATAAGATATATATTTATAAGACATATATGCAAAAATCTATATATACATAAAATATATATTTATAAGATAGATACGCAAAAATCTACATATGCATAAGATATATATACAAAAATCTATATATACATAAGATATATATTTATAAAACATATATGCAAAAATCTATATATACATAAAATATATATTTATAAGATATATATGCAAAAATCTATATATGCATAAGATATATATTTATAAGACATATATGCAAAAATCTATATATACATAAAATATATATTTATAAGATATATATGCACAAATCTATATATGCATAAGATATATATTTATAAGACATATATGCAAAAATCTATATATACATAAAATATATATTTATAAGATATATATGCAAAAATCTATATATACATAAAATATATATTTATAAGATAGATACGCAAAAATCTACATATGCATAAGATATATATACAAAAATCTATATATACATAAGATATATATTTATAAAACATATATGCAAAAATCTATATATACATAAAATATATATTTATAAGATATATATGCAAAAATCTATATATGCATAAGATATATATTTATAAGACATATATGCAAAAATCTATATATACATAAAATATATATTTATAAGATATATATGCACAAATCTATATATGCATAAGATATATTTTATAAGACATATATGCAAAAATCTATATATACATAAAATATATATTTATAAGATATATATGCAAAAATCTATATATGCATAAGATATATATTTATAAGACATATGTGCAAAAATCTATATATGCATAAGATATATTTTATAAGACATATATGCAAAAATGTATATATACATAAAATATACATTTATAAGATATATATGCAAAAATCTATATATGCATAAGATATGTTTTATAAGACATATATGCAAAAATCTATATATACATAAAATATATATTTATAAGATACATATGCAAAAATCTTTATATATAAGATATATGTATATATTCATAAGATATATACATAAAATATAGAAATGGGAAATCACATTAGAGAGAAGACACAACAGAGACCAGTAAAAACTTCTCCCAGGTAAGGGAATTTGAGGGGGGGTCATGAAAGAAGCCAGTATAGATGAGGAAGATGAGTATTTCATGCAGAGCTAGTCCAAAATCTCAATATTGGGAGGTATTGTTCTGGATTCAAGGAATAGCCAAAAGGCCAATGTGTTGGGTTTGGGAGGATGTGGAGGGGCAGTAAACTGAGAAAGGGCCAGATTTGAAGGGCTTTTAGAAACAAAGAGAGCCACTGAAGTTTATTGAGTAGGTAGTGATATAGACCTCAGTTTTAGGAAAAGTAATGACTGAATGGAAGGTGGAATAGAGTGAGCAAAGACTAGAGGCAGTTAAACCCCTGAAGGTGTGAGGTGATGAGAGTCTGAACCAGAGAGGGGACAGGGTCAGCTTGACCATGGAGGGTGAGAGAGGGGGAAAAGTCCAACATGGTTCCTAGACTATAGGCCTGAGCCTTCTACAGTCATAGGAAAGGCAAGAAAGAGAAAGGGTTTGGAGGAAAAAGAAAATAGGACCAGTTTTAATCATTTTGAGTTTGGACATCTACGATCATCCAATTCAAGTTGTCTAATAGGTAGTTGGAGATAAGAGTTGGAGGTTAACATTTATCATCCTCTTCTAGGGTTATAAAAACAGCAACCCAGGGAAGTATTTGTGGGAGGTCTCCTGGAAAGGAGGGAGGATTTAACTGATTGCCTCATAGGATGTATTGCCCCTTGCCTGGCAAAGAGTAAACATTGTGTGTGTGTGTGTGTGTGTGTGTGTGTGTGTGTGTGTGTGTGTGTGTGTGAGAGAGAGAGAGAGAGAGAGAGAGAGAGAGAGAGAGAGAGAGAGAGAGAGAGAGAGAGAGTGTGTGTGTGTGTGTGTGTGTGTGTGGCCATACACTGATGATAAATATATGGGGATCTGGATTTCTGAGTTAAACCCCCAATACGGGGAAGTTTAGGGCTTGGCTTTTCCCCAAGCCTTTCCCCTTTCCATCTTGGACATCCAATGAATCAGGCTTTATTTGGATTATCTCTTGATACTTAATAAGCACATGTTGCGTTTAGTTACCATCAGTCAGGAAAATCTGAGTTCCAAAGCGGCTTTTTAGTTGAGTGATTCTGGGCAAGTTACTTAACTTCTAGCTACCTTCTGGCTCTAAATCTATAATCCAAGATAATTCCAAGAGATTCACTCTGGAAAATGCCATCCACGTCCAGAGAAAGAATGCAGATCAAAACATACTATTTTCACTTTTTTTTTTTTTTTTACTTCTCATGGTTTTTCTTTTTTGTTCTGAGCCTTTTCTCACAACATGATTGACATGGAAATATTTTTAATAATTGTACATGTATAAACTATATCAGATTGCTTGCTGCCTTGGGAAAAGAGAAGGAGAGGAAGGAAGGGAGTGAGAAAAAAATGGACCTCCAAATCTTATAAAAGTGAATATTAAAAACTATTTTACATGGGAGTGGAAAAAAATAAAATACTGTTAAGTGGAGAAAAATAAAATAATTGAAAATGAAAAATATTTCTATGATGCATTTAATTGAAATGAAATCAGTTGAATTAAACGGAATCTATTGAATTGAACCTAGCCTACTTTGAACTAAAAAGTGCGATTTTGCTTGACCAGACATGGAAAGAATTGATTAATAAAGCAACCCATTTAATGGAGCCTACTGTTGTAGTTGTTGCTACTGCTGCTGTTCAGTCATTTCCAGCTCTGAGATCAACTCTTCATGATCCGCTTTGGGCTTTTCTTGACTTGCCATTTCTTGGTTTGCCATTCTTTCCCAGCTCATTTTACAAGTGAGGAAACTGAGGCAAACAGGATGAAGTGGCTTGCCCAGGGTCACACAGCTAGTAAGTGTCTGAGGTTGGATTTGAACCAAAATAGATGAGTCTGCCTGAATCCAGGCTCAATGCTCTGTGCACTATAGCATCCCCTAACTGCCCCATTATTATACTGTGAATGCCTAGACTTAGACCTACCTCAGTGATATCAGAGAAGTCAGTTAGAATACTCCCTGATATAAAAAACCAACATTGCTAAAAGCCTGGATAGTTTTCAAAGTCCTTCCACATATATAATTTCTTCTGAACCTGATGAGGAGCATATCAGTGGGAAGTGTTTTGGACTTAGAATCAAGAGATCTGGATTCAAATCTCAACACTATCACTCTAGATGATAGGTGGAAGGGTCAAGTATTGCAGTTTTACAGAGAAGGAAACTGAGGCTCAGAGATGGCAGATAACTTAAAGTCACAAAGAAGACCGAGTGACAGAGCTGAGATTTGAATCCAGGTCTTTCCTCCTCTGGGGCAGCTAGGTGGTTCAGTAGATAGTGTGTCAGACTGAATTCCCATACACTTCAGATATTTAAAAACTGTGTGATCCTGAACAAGCCACTTGACCCTCTTTGCCTCAATTTCCTCATCTGTAAAATAATCCAGAGAAAGGCATTATCTTTGTGTTTAATGGTTGACTTTTCCACAGTGGGGGATTGGAGGAACAGAAAGAAAGAAAAGGAAAAAAAAAAGAAGTGTTCATAAGAACTTTATTATATATATATATCAAGTTGTACATAATAGATTTGGAATTTTATGTGCAATCATCTTTTTGTTCTAGTATTTTATACTATTTTTATTCTTGTTTTGTTTCATAAATTAAAATAAAATAAATAAAAATTTTAAAATAAGAAGGAAATGACAAAACCACTCTAGTATCTTTGCCAAGAAGACCTCAAATCATGAAGAGTCAGACATGACTGCAGATGAGTGAACACATAGGAAGCTAGGTGGTTCAGTGGACAGAGCATTGGACTTGGCATTGGGAGGGTTGAGTTCAAGTCTAGCCTCCAACATTTACTTACCCCTCTTATTCATTTTCTTCTTCCTCTCTTCTTCCTCTTCTCCTTTTCATTCTTCCTCTTCTTCCTCCTCTTCCTCTCCTTCTTCCTCTTCCTCATCCTTTTCCTCTTTTTCCTCTTCCTCTTATTCTTCCTCTTCTTCCTTTTTGTCTTCTTCCTCTTCCTCTTCCTTTTCTTTTTCCTCTTCTTCTTCTCTTCTTCTTTTTCTTCATTTTCTTCCTCTTATTCATTTTCTTATTCTTCCTTTTCCATGCCTCCTCCTTTTCCTCTTCCTCTTCCTCCTCCTCCTCTTCTCCTTTTTTTCTTTGTCTTTCTTTCTCAAAGAGGATCATAACATCAAGGAAATGATGCCATGACATACAAGTGAATTAGACTGAAGTGAGGGAAGGCTGTGCAAAATCACCAGTCTCACTTTCTCCTTCAAGCTATTAGAATCCAGTAGCAAAATAGAGATCAGGACAACTGGAGATGGTCCTGGATGTCTATACCTTGTTTGTACTTATTGACTGATTGCTATCCTGCCCATTAGATTGTGAGTCCATTAAAGAAAAGGACTGTCTTTAGCCTCTTTCTGTATCTCCAGAATTATGTGCCTGGCAATAGTAGGTGCTTAATAAATGCTCATTGGCTGTCTCATTTTTGTCTTTGATTACAATTTTGTGCATATATCATGCTCCAATGCCTCTTCCCATCACCCTTTGAGCTTCCTGCTATTTTGCTTCTTCAGAGATAATAGTGCATCGTTCCCCAACCATGAAAAATCATAACACTCATCTGTACAAGAGTCTCTAGGACTGGGAAAAGCCTAGATAAGGCACTAAGGGACACAGGTTCCATTTCTTATTTCATCTTAGATTGACAGCAATACTGGGAAGTAGGTGTTATTATTATTTCTATTTTTCAGACAAGGAAATTTCAACTGAGAGAGGAGGCCCATTACCCAGGGTCACAAAGCTAGGAAGTATCTGAGTCAGGATTTGAACTCAGCTCTCCTGAACTTCAGAAATCTTTCTTATACACCAGGTGTTACCATAGATAAGACTTCTGGACTTGAAGTCAGAGAGATCTGAATTCAAGTCCTACTCAAAACACTGGCTTTATATCATGGGAAAAGTCACTTCATCTTTCTCCCCCTCAATTTCCTCATCTATAAATTGGGATTATAATAGCTCCTATCTTCCAGAATTGTTGTGGGCATTAGATGGGATATTTATAAAGTGCTCTGCAAGTCTTAAAATACTTAAAATAACTCTAAGTTTTTATTACAGCATCGGTTTTTCCAAGAACACTGTAAGTTTCACTTGCTATACTATAAGATCTTAGGCATTATATGTTAATCCAGATAAAATAAAATATATAAATAATTGTATTCAATGTAAAATTTACTTATCCATATATGTTAATAAGACATCCTTGTGTTCAAAAATTAAACATAATTTCCCTGCTACATGTAAGCGCTAAACTCAAAATGCATCATATCTCAAACTCTTTAAAAAATGATTACTTGCATTGGAGGAAAAGTGTGTGTATGTGTGTGTGTGTGTGTGTGTGTGTGTGTGTCTTATAGAATCACCAATTTCTCTCGTTAATGGGCTACAATTCCTACAGGCAAAGAAAACCATCCTATGGTTTAAAAGGTTTGGGAACCACTGCGCTGTAAGCTGCTGCCTCCCTGAAGTCCTTTTCAGTCCTAAAGCTATGAAGATATGGCCTTAGAACACCCCAAGACTCTTGCCATTATGAGGTCATGTCCATAGATGACAGATTTAGACCTCAAAGGTCATCTAAGCCAATTGAGAAGAGGAAACTGAGACACAGGATATGGGCCCAGATTCTCTAACTACAGATCCATCCTCCCACACCCCTAAGTCTCCTGGGGAAAGAAGCCATCCCCTTTCTGAGGAATGTTGGCCCTGGAACTCCCTGGCAGGGAATGACCCCGAAGGCTCTGGGGACAGCCAGTCCCTGAGATAGTAAACCACAGGCCTTTGTAGGTTGTGAAGAATGAGAATAAACTGTGTTTGTTCTTCTGGAACAAGGGGGAGGCAGATGAGCCTCCTGGACCAAAGCAGCCTAAGTAAACCAGTTACTATGCCCTTTATTTGTGCCCTTCCCAAGATCTGGGTTTTGGCCAAAAGGTTGCCTACTTGCAAGTGGGGCTGCTGCCCAGAATTGTCTCCACTTGGGAAGACTCCACAGCAGGGCGGTTCCAGCAAGAATAACCAGCCAAACTTGCTAGCAACACATGGGGTGGGGGGTTGGGGTCAGAGGGACTGAGTTCAAATCTTACCTCTGCTACTTACTACCTGCACTATCTTGGACAAATCACTTAAATCTCTCTTGCCCTCAGTCCCTCATCAGAAAAGTGATTGGTTGAACTAAAACCAGGCATTTTTAACCTGGGATCTATGAATTTTAAATAGGTATACATATATACCTATTTAAAATATATGTATTTTATATATTATATATATATATATATACACACAGAGAGAGAAAGGGGAAGGGGGGAGAGAATTTTAAATAGGTATACATATATACCTATTTAAAATATATGTATTTTATATATTATATATATATATATACACACAGAGAGAGAAAGGGGAAGGAGAGAGAGAGAGAGAGAAGAGAGAGAGAGAGAGAGAGAGAGAGAGAGAGAGAGAGAGAGAGAGAGAGAGAGAGAGAGAGAAAGAGAGAAGAGAGAGAAGAGAGGAGAAGAGAAGAGAGGAGAGGAGAAGAGAAGAGAAGAGAGGAGAGGAGGTGTGAGGGGAGGAGAGGAGAGGAGAGAAGGAGGGAGGGAGGGAGGGAGAGAGATAAAGAGAAAGAAAGAGAAAGAGAGAGAGAAAGAGAAAGAAAGAGAGAGAGAACTGTATTTCAACATAATCACTTTCCTATACATTTAAACCATTCTTCTGGGCAGAAATCCATAGATTTCATCCAACCAACCAGGAGGACTGTGGCACAAAGGTGAAGGACCCTGAGTAAATGAGTACCTGGATATAAGGAACCAGCAAAATCAGCCCCCCAGGGCCTTCAAGGAACTTATTCTCAAAAGGGAAGACAATGTGTATATAAATTGGCATATATAAGATACAAAGTAAAATAACAAGTTTATAAAGATGCAAAGAGATGAATAACTAATTCTCTAATCTCCCTTTCCAGTGTTTGTTTTATTTTATTTTATTTTTGATGCTTATGTTATGTGCTGGACTAATGAACTGATATTCAGTTTTTGTCAATGGATCCCTAAGTAAATTTCACACCCTCTCCTCTTTGAAGTCTTTTTCTTTTTTTTTTACATTTTATAATAGTTTTTTTTTAATTTTCCCAAATACATGCAATAATAGTTTTCAATGTTCACCTTTGCAAAACCTTGTGTTTCAATTTTTTCTTCCCCCTTTTCCTCATCCTTCTCAAGCAATCCACTATAGGTTAAACATGTGCAATTCTTCTGAACTTATTTCCATATTCATCATGTTACAAAAGAAAAATCATATCAAAAGGGGAAAAAAACCCTACGAGATAGGGGAACAACAAACAAATAATACCACCACCAAAAAAGGTGAAAATACTATATTTTGATCCCCATTCAGTCCCCATAGTCCTCTCTGGATGCAGATGGCTCTCTCTATCACAAGAATTGCCTTGAATCACCTCATTGTTGAAAAGAGCCAAGTCCATCAGAGCTGGTCATCACATAATCTTGTTGTTGCTGTGTATGATGTTCTCTTGGTTTTACTCACTTCGCTTAGCATTAGTTCATGTAAATCTTTCCAGTAAAGCCCTTTTCTTAAGAGAGGGAGGTGTTGAAAACATAAAGAGAATTGGTTCTAGAGCCAGGAGACACATGGTTTTGAATCTTGGGCAAATCTCATAGCTTCTATGGCTTGTTTTCTCATTTGTAAAATGAGAGTGATAATAGCACCCATAATCCCTTAAACCTACAGTTGGTTTAAGACTCCAGGAGAATAATGTATGTAAAGCAAATTACAAATTTTAAAGCACTGTATTGATGTAAGTTGTGGTTATTTCTGAACATTGGATCTGCTACAAGAGATCTGTATCTAGACTTTATCTCATAGAATCAGAGACAGAGGTATTGCTAGAATTGGAAGTGACTTAGAAGATCTTTAAATCCAACTCCCTAATTGTACCAATGGGGAAACTGAGGAAAAGTGATTTGATTAAGGTCTCTCTCAACCTGGTAAATATGGTGAGGAGAGGATGGTGCTAGGTTAACAATACTGTATTTGGCCTCATTTATCCTCCCCCATGGCTTCTTCTTCTGATAGGCTGGTTCCTCCCAGAACCCCCATTTAAGGACATCCAGGCTAGCCACACATCTCCATTTCTCTTAAGGCTGCACCTCTGAAGCTCCTGATTTTTTCCCTCCTTCCTTTCTCCTTTTCAGTTTCCTAAGATGTTGTCTTTGCAATTAGAATGGAAACTCCTTGAGGACAGAGGTTGTCTTTCTTTCTGCTCATTTTTTCTATCCCAGGGCTTTGCACAGAGCTTGGTACATAATAAGTGCTTAATAAATGTTTGTTGAGTTGAATTGACTTACCTTACCACATTCCCTAGGATAGTCCTTGAGGGGAGAAATGGGTGAGAGTAAATCACACCATGAATCCTCCCTTCCTCAACTCCCCTTCAAGCGCGTGCGCATACACACACACACACACACACACACACACACACACACACACACACACACACACATATGTTCTTATGCTGGTTTACTCAGGTGAAAATGACCATAAATATTACTTAGAAAGGATGGCGCCCCTAGGGCACAGAGTCCTAGGCAATCATCCCATTTTGTCATCATTCAACTAGTAAATATTACTTTAAAACCTACCATGTGCTAAGCACTATACTAAAATTTGGGGGTGGGGTGAGAAGGAAAGAAAGGCAAAAGATAGTAGCTACTCAAAAGGAGATCAGAGTTGTAAGGATGTTGGGGGGGGGGAACCCTTAACAAGGAGAGCTGTCCTAAAGGAAAATAGTTTGTGGACTTTAAAATGTTTTAAGTACAACCGAATTTTATTTGGGCACTACAAATTTCAGTTCATCTATTTAATCCTTGATTAGATTTGAATAGCATCTTCAAAATTAAAGCTTAATCTTTTTAATTATTTGTTTTAAAACTAAGGGATGAATCAAGAAAATAAAATGTTACATCAGCAATATAGTTTAGATGTTGCCTAAATCTAACCCTTTGCAGATATTTCTATTTTATTAAACAATGTGAAATGAGATTTCTATGAATTTTCCAAATTTATTCTTAAGTTTCAGACTTTTTCTAACTATTTGTATAACCACTTTGTGGGTTCATATAAAAGAAACATTTTGAAATTAAAATAAATAAGAAAAATTACATCAAGTACAAAGGAGGATAGCTGACAAATCTGCCTACACTGATTATCGAACATAAATATTTGAAGAAGGTAACGGTGTCCTGGTAACTGTTAACAACTGACATTTCAAAAAGCTCAGTGAACTTTTTTGGGGGAGGTAATCAGAGTTAAGTGACTTGTCCAGAGTCATACAACTAGTAAATATCTGAGGCCAAATTTGAATTTGGGTTCTCCTAACTTCAGGGCCAGTGCTCTATCTACTATACTATGCTAGCTGGCCCAGCCAACACACTTTTAAGTTTAGTCTCCATTTTTTAACATTTCCCCTTTGTTTTATTAGGCCTAGACAATCAACAAAGAATATAGCAAACCCTGATTGATTTTCTCATTTCCAAAGTTTGTGCTCACACTAAAAATTTAACTACACTCTTTAAAATTTTCTGAGCTGACTCCAGAATACCCTAAAAAGAAGATCAATTTTGATAAAGTTTTGGAGACCTTGGTCTGTGTCAAGAGGAACAAAGCATCTAGGGACAAATGGGGAGTCATCAGTCCCATTCAACTGTGTCCTTGTCAGATCTCACCAGGAATATTGTGTCCAGAAATGATTGCCATGGTTTAGAAAAGATATTGACAAATTGGAGAGTGTCCAGAGGAAGATAATGAGGGTAAAGAAAGACCTTAAGTTCATGTATATGAGAGCCATATGAAGACACTGGGCATATTTAGCCAGAAAAAAGGCAGGGAGAATGTCTTAGCTGTCTTCAAGTATTTGAAAGTCTGTCATGTAGAGAAAGGATTAGATTTGTCTTGCTGTGCCCCAAATCAAGCTACAAAGAAACCAATTTATTTTGACATCAGAAAAACTTTCTTTCCAAGAGTTGTCCAATATCAGAGAAGTCCCCTTTCCATGGAGGTCTTTAAGCAGAGACTAGATGGTCAACTAACCAACTAATCAATAAATATTTATTAAACACCCACCATATGCCAGGCACTGTGCTAAGTGCTGGGAGTACAAAAAGAAGTAAAAGACAGTCCCTGCCCTTAAGAAATTTGCAATCTGACTAATGAGGCAAACAAATATTTACAAAGTACGAAACATATAGAAACCATGGGAGTAATCATCAAAGGAATGCACTGGAATTGATAGTATGATCATACTTGTCCCATACTTGATTCATTGGTATACATTGCATACCTTCTTAATTTTCTCTTTTGGAATAAACTTTGATATAAGCTTAAGTCTACATTTTAAATAATTTGCCCCCAGGGTAAGGGGAAAGTTTAATGGGGAACCTAGTCTTTGAATCAAAAAAAGGCAGATTCCTCCAAGACTGAACCTAATCTGACCACATTCAAGCTCCAGGGCAAAGGATCCTCTTAGTGGAGAAGGGAGTAGGCAAAATACCTAGCCCTTCTAGGCCCAGTACTGATCCTTCAAGATTATTGTTGAAAAGCTACATATATTTCCCCTTGTTCTTTTTTCTTCTTTCTGCATCAATTCACATACATCTTCCCAGGATTCTCTATTTTCATCATAACTATCCTGCATTTTGAAGGCAGCATCCCAAATTCATGGAGCTGGGCTAACCTGGTCTCCCTGTCAGGAACAAGCTGTTAAAGCCTTAATTGCTGGGGCTGGATTGGCCAACTCCAGATCCTGCCAAGAAGTCACACACACCTTTCAGGAAAGGAAGATAACTATTTAATGAGAACTTTAAGATACCAGCCAAGGATCAGAGAATGAGCTGGCGGGAACTTCAGGGGCCTTTGGGACTAACCTGTGTGTATGTCATCTTTCCTATCCCAACCACCAACCTATCCCATTTACCTTTGTTAAAACAGTTCAGTATCTCATTTATTTTCTCATTTCCCTCCACATGTTTGTCTTAATAACTTTGCAATCTAGAAACACACATCAAAAACATCCCAGAACCAAATCAGTTCCAACTGATCAGTGATGAACACTGGGAAATGAGTGTGGACCACAACATAGCATTTACACTCTTTTTGTTTTGTTTGCTTGCATTTTTTTCTTCCCAGGTTATTTTTATCTTCTTTCTAAATCTGATTTTTCTGGTGCAACAAGAGAACTGTATAACTATGTATACATATATTATATGTAACATATACTTTAACATGTTATGTATATATATATATGTGTGTGTGTGTATATATATATATGTGTGTGTGTGGGTGTGTGTGGGTGTGTGTGTGTGTGGGTGTGGGTGTGGGTGTGGGTGTAATCCCAGAATTGCAGACTTTCAATTGTAAGGGACATTAGCCATCACCCCTCCTCCTAATTTTCCTAATTATGCCCAAAGATCCTGGCACAGAATAGACACAATAAATGATTGCTGACTGGCTAAACATCATCTCCACTCTTCCAGGGACCTTGAAGAAATCCTTGACTCACAGCACTGCCTCGACCCTTTATATCTTGTCAGCTGTCAATTTTATCTCTATATCATGTCACATGTGTCCCCTTCCTGAACTCCTGCCCACCCTATCTCCCCCAACCTAGTTCAGACCCTCATTTCTAGCCCAGACACCAGCATCAGACTCCTAATCTTTCTTTCTGCCTTGAATCTTTCCCCCCCTTAGTCCAATCATCCACACTACTGCCAAAGGGATAATAACAGCTCACCTTTATACATTGCTTGCTTTGTGTAAATGCTTTACAATTTTTATCTTTATCCTCATAACAATCTGTTATTTTATAGACAAGGAAATGGAAGTAAACTGAAGGTAAGTGATTTTCCCAGAATCACACAGAGTAGCGAGGCTGGATCTGAATTCAGGCTTCTAGATTCCAGGTCTCACATGCTATCCATTTGCCACTGAGCTTTGTGAGGGGTCACTTTTATTTGCTTTTAAAATGAAATATAAACCCTTCTGATTGCTATTCAAAGCCCTTCACAGTGGACACACTATCTTTCCAGTCTGATTGAACATTACATCTCTTCTCATGTACTAAATTTCAGCCTTTGTACACAATCCTACTTTCCTACTTTGGTTCAAGTCCTGGCTCTCCAATGAAATGCTCTTCTGCCTCAGCTCTGCTTTGTGGAACTTTTGGTTCTTTCCAAAATTTACATCTTTCAAGAAACCTTTTATTATTCCCTCAGTCTCTCCTCCCCAACCCAGAAACAGTTGTATATTTTGTATATATTCTGCATTTCTTTATCTGTGCATTCTGTATACTTTCATTTTTTCTTCTATTTTTTAAATTATGTATTATTGTTATTATAACTTTTTATTTACAAGATATATGCACAGTAATTTTTCAGCAATGATCCTTGCAAAATCTTCTGTTTCCACTTTTTCCCTCCTTCTCCCTACTCCCTCCCTTAGATGGCAGGCAGTCCCATACATATTAAATATGTTAAAGTATATATTAAATACAATATATGCATACATATTTATACAATTATCCTGCTGCACAAAAGAAACTGGATCTAGAAAGAAGATTTTTAAAAAAATCCGAGAAGGAAAACAAAAATTCAAGCATTTGTTTCATTATTTAACTAGATTTTTAACAACTATACTATGAAACTATCCTTATTTTATAGTTGAGGAAAATAAGGTTCAGAGAAGCTGTGACTTACCCAGAGTACACAGTTACTAAGTATCAGGGACTTGATTCTAGTCCAAGAAGACGTCTTGTCTGTTCCACCGTGCAGACCATAAGAAGATAAGAGATTGCTCGAAATTCTCCCAAATGGGGAACTCATCTTGATGACTTTTCAGTATCTCCCTAGCTAGAAACAGTCATTGCAGGGACTCCTAAGGGATTCAGATTACCCCTATTCTCTGCTCTGTAACCTCAGCATGTGTATTACTTTTTTTTCCCCTGAGGCTGGGGTTAAGTGACTTGCCCAGGGTCACACAGCTAGGAAGTGTTAAGTGTCTGAGACCAGATTTGAACTCGGGTCCTCCTGAATTCAAAGCTGTGCTCTATCCACTGCACCACCTAGCTGCCCCTGAGCATGTGTATTACTAAGAGAGCCTGACCTTCCCTCAAGGATTGGGCTCTCCATTTTCATAATCATTGGCTTATCACTGCTACCCCAGATCCCAAGGGGGTGATTCTATTAGTTCTTATTTAGAGTTTACCCCCAAAGGGGGAAAATTAAATAGATGCTTAATTGATAGGTAGATACCTATATGTACTAGGTACTGTGTTAAACTCTGGTGCTATAAATTCGAGCAAAAAAGAAAATCACTCCTGGCTTCAAGCTACTTATATTCTAACAAGGGAGAGATAATGAGCAAAAAAGGAAATGAAGGGAATGTAGGAATTAAGGGACCTCAGGAACATGATGTTAAGAGTCAAGAGAATCAGAAGCACAACCAGAAAAGGGATGAAAGTAAAAGATTTACAATTTATTCATGTCTATGCAAGTTTTGATCAACACAAGAGAATCATGGTACACATTACAGAATGATCAGAACAGAATTAAGCATCTCATTCCTTCGGATTAATAATCATCCAGGAAGTCAACAATCAAAGCTTATGGGATGGAATCAGTTTATCTCCCTTCCAAGACTGCTTATTAGTCCCATCATATTTCATTTCCATTAGCATAAGCTAAGCTTGGTCTTTTGAATAGTTGATCCTCCCTTGACATCAAGATGCTGCTTCTTCAATTATCCATCCTGGTGTTGGTCAGACTGTCTAATGCAGATATTTCCCCCTATTTTGGCCTATCAAAGGTAGGACTCGAATCCAGGTTTTCCTGATTTCTTTCTGTTTACTCTACCATGCTGTTTCTCAATTAAATAAAAAGAAAAACAAAATCGTAGAATTCCATAGAATTCAAGAGACCTTAAAAACTTTCTAGCTTGATTGCCTCATGTGATAAACAAACAAACAGAGGGTTTAAGCAACTTCTTCATTGTCACATTGGAGGTGAAATGAAGAGACTGGTTTTCTATTCCAAACTCAGTTCCCTCTTCATGATACCATCCTGCCATTACCAGATACCATTCTGCCTCAGTATTTTTAGGAAATTTCACCTAGCTACCTTGTGTATCTAGCTTAGAAGGGAAAAGGATGAAAGGCCCAGAGGCCAGTTAGGAGGCTTCCAGATTGGTCCAGGCCTAATGGGGGTAAGAGATTATGCAATGGCAATTATACAAGGAGAAAGGAAAACATAGTAGAACTTGATGACTGACTCAGTCCAAGAGGAAAAAAAAAAAGGAAGAGATAAACAGGAGGAATTTTAGATGACCTCAAAGTTCTATGCCAAGTGACTGACTCCATTCTAGATGAGTTTGTGATATTGAAATAATGTCCAGGATTAGCTGGAAATGGGGCTTGGACAGGACATCCAGGACATTTGGAGATGTCCATCCAGAAGTCACCCCTGTAGAGAGCACTGTGGAGCAAAGGACTCCTTAATTGTAAAACTAATAAAACTGAGTTCTAATTCCAGATTTGTGATTCATAACTTGTGTGATCTTAGATAAATCGTTCCCTCCTCTGGGCTTCCATTTCCTCATCTGTAAAATGAGGAGGTTGGACAAGATGATCTATCTCTAAGATATCTTCCAGTCATAACTTCTCTGATTCCAGATAATATTCAGAACCAGGACAACTGATACGGTCTCTGAAGGGAACAGTGTAGGGAGAGATGATGATCATGGACAACATTTATAGAGCATTTATAGCCTGTATTTTATCTGGCCTTCCCCAGTCAATGGTCACCCTCTTAATTTCCAATTCTTTGCCACCACAAAAGGAGCTATTATAGATATATTAGCACTTAGGGGTCCTTTTTCTTCTTTCTTTGATCTGTTTGAGGAATGGGCCTAATAATGGTGTTGATGTGTCAAAGTATAAAGTCAGTTTCTGATAGAAAAGTGATGGACTCAAGATGAAAAATGAGGTATATATTTGGACCTGTATAATGTGGAAATTAGTTTTGCTTGTATACACCTATTTGTTCTGAGAATTGTTTAAAATGTAGAGGTGAGAGGAGGGGAAGAAAATAAATGCACGTTGATTGGAAAATAAAATACACTTTTAAAGTGGTAAGAACATATTATGTCATTTTGACAGTAAAAAACCCAAGGAATCCTGGTATAGTATAAAGCCCACCTCATTTGAAGCCAGAGAACCCAAGCTTAACAATTCCCACCTGTGTATTTAGGCAGCTCACTTCTGGATTGGTTTTGGGGTTTTTTTTGGGGGGGTTTCAATCTGTAAAATGAGAGGATTGGGCTATATGGTCTTTAAAATCTGTCTTATCATGGATACATATATTGTATTTAACTTATACTTTAATATATTTAACATGCATTATTCTACCTGCCATCTGGGGGAGGAGGTGGGAGGAAGGAGGGGAAAAGTTGGAACAAAAGATTTTGCAATTGTCAATGTTGAAAAATTACCCATGCATATATCTTGTAAATAAAAAGCTATAATAAAAAAATAAAATAAAATCTGTCTCAGCTCTAAATCTTCGTACGATCCCATGAACAACCCAGTGAGGTAGGCAGAGATATGGACTGGTCCTGGGATGCCATGTGTCCTGAGAACTCCAGCTGAGGAAACTTCCTCCATCAAAACAAGTCAGCACTTCTGCAATTTACAGTCTTAGGAGAGAGGTTGTGATTTCCCGGAGTCACAGAGTCAGATTGGAATTGTGAAAAGGCTTGGATCCAGCTCTTCTATAGACTAGGCAGCAATGCCTCCATGTGAGTATCATTATCATACCCATTTTACAAACAAGGAAATTGAGGATGAGATATTAAGTGACTTTGCCCATGGTCACTATGTTTCAAGCCAGGGAAGAAAGCCAAAGACTGGGGTGTTTTGGGATTATAGCAGCCTGACTATTCTGAAGAGATTTTTCAGGCCTTGGAAAAGAAAAAAAACTTAGAAGGCTCCTAGTCATCTCCTACAATCATCTTGGTCACATGTCAGTGCCACCTTCTGCTGCTGAACGCCAAGGAAGGCTCCTTCAAAGCCTTCAGCCTGTTAGACATACTGTCCTCCCCCCATCACTGCCATCTTGATCCCCCTCTGTTTGTTCTCCTTCTCGGTGACTTCCTGAGCAAACTGGCGTGACTTTGCCCGCCCAGCCTAGCCGAGTGTTCCTTTGAACCAGCCGAGCCCGCTCACTTGAAATCCCTGAGATCCACTCTTTTCCACTCAGGGCATTGGGGGAAGAAGGAAGCAAGGCAGCTGGTTGCAAGGATAGAGCGGCTCGTTCCTGGATGGTATCAAGAAGGACGAGCCATAGTGAGACTTTTTAAAGACCAATAAAATCCTTTGTTCTTTCTTTGTGCATACAGGGAGGAGACTCAGATTGACTTGGCGATCAAAACCTACTCCAGTGACTTGGGCAATGATCATCGACCTGCAGGGAGGAATTCTGAATTATAAAGTTTCTGAGTCTGGGGGCTTTTGTCATGTAGACCTCTCATTACTTCATGCTTTGACCATTGATAACTCCCTCCCACTGGGCTCCCATCAAGCCCATCTTCCACTCAACCATCAAAGTAATCTTCCTGAAATATAATTCTGACTTTGCCTCTTCCCTACTAAATCATCTTCAGTGGCTACTCATTACCTCTCAGATCCTATAGAATAGCAGGGAAGTAAGGTATAAGTAGAATAAATGGGTAGAAAGAGCCCAGGTTATAAAGGGTCTTAAAGAATGAGCACAGAATTTAAAGTAAGAGGTCATGGGTTCAAATCTAGCCCTGCTCCCTGTGTGACTTTGGACAAGTCAGTGTTTTGGATGGGATCCTGGGGGGTCTTGAAACTGTTGAGGAGAAAGGGTCTTATTGGTGAGAGAATTCCTGGAAAAGTCTCTGAAAGCAGTGGCTACTCGTTCAGTCTGCCAACAAGCATTTATTAAGTGCCAACTGTGTGCCAGACATCACATGGAACATCAGGGAGACAAAGGAAGCCAAACCTACCTCTGCCCTTAAGAAGTTCATATTTAATGGAGAAAACAACAAGTAAACAACGAAGAACATATGAGAGATGTTGAATATAAAAGGTAATCACAGAAAGAGAAATATAGGGTGGAGGGGAATGGGAATAGACCTCTTGAACAAGCTGAGATTCTAGCTGAGTCTTAAAAGGAGCCAGAGAAGTCAGAAGGCAGAGCTGGGGAAGGAGAGCATTCCAAAAATAGGAGTTGGGACGGCATTAGGTGGCAGATAGAACACTGGACTTACAAACAGGAAGCCTCATCTTCCGAGTTCAAATCTGGCCTCAGACACTTAATGCTTCCTGACTGTTTGACCTTGGGCAAGTCACTTAGCTCCAATTGCTCAGCAATAAATAAATAAATGAACACAAAATAAATAAATGTTTATTGAGATAGATAGAACCTCGAAGATTTTCTAGTCTAACTCTCCTGTTTTTCATAGGAGGAAATAGAGATCCTGAGAAGTTAAATGAGGAGCCACACTCTGGGACCACAAGTAGTAAGCAACAGAGCCAGGATTTCAATTGAGGTAAACTGACTCCAAATTCAATGCCCTTTTGATTGTTCTGTCCTTCCCATTAGTCACGGGGTTGGAAAACAGATGGCTATTTAAATCACTAGCCAGGGAGTCTCAATTTATGAAAGTTTTCCTCCCAAAGTACATTCTTGGGTTTTGATGTCATGCTATTTATGCCCCACCACATATTTCAGAGCTGATTAGTCAGGGATAGGAGTCAGTCGCGCCAGATTATAATTGAAAGTTAAGTCTTTCCAACTGGAGACCACTGAACAGTCAACAGAGTCTAGACCCAGTTCTGGGCGGTATGGATTAGGAAAGACAAGAAGTAGAAGTGGGGGATGCTAGTAAATGATTAACAATCAGCTTTTGGAGGTAGAATACAGGGAAAAGATAATCTCAACCCACTTCTGTTTAATGCACATTTTTAACACTTTCTTAAATCCATACAACAGACAAAACAATCAATCAAGCTCTGATTCATACTGTTTTCCTATTTCAGAGGTGTAAATACACACACCAAACATTTTTCAACAAGCTCTTCCGTACCTGTTGAAACTAGCTCTACTACACTCCTGAACAGAGGCCAGAGGAAAAATCACTTCGGGGAAATACCGCAGAATTTGAGGTATTGCGCCTTAGTGATAAGAGTCTAGTCTCGGGATAAGTGAGTACCTATCTCACCTCTCACACACTGTACTAGGAGGAAAGTAAAAATGTATTCCTTTTTTTCCCCTCACTGCCCTTTCCACACTCTCCATTTGCCACTGACTCACCACTTCTCCAAGGATCAAGACATCATCTATTATCTCTCAACACTGATTCAATTCAATTCAAAGCATAAGCACCCACTATGTGCCAAACAGCTAGATAGCTCAGGCTGGAATCAGGAAAACTCATCTTTCTGAGTTCAAATCCAGCCTCAGACAGATTAGTTGTGTGACCCTGGACAAGTCACTTAACTCTGTCTCAGTTTTCTTAATAGTAAAATGATCTGGAGAAAGAAATGGCAAAAAAAAAAAAAACAAACAAACAAAACAAAACAAACAAACAAAAAAAAACCTCTTAGTATCTTTGCCAAAAAAACAAAAACAAAAACAAAAAAACAAAACCAATAGGACTCACTAAATGTCTGACACAATTGAAAATAGATAGGGAAAAATGTTCTAGGTACTGTGTGACATTTTAATTCTCTGATTACTAGTGCCATCTCTGTTGGAAAGGATTTTGTATATTCTTCAGGTACATATTGAGTACATGTTGTCTCTCATTAGCAGAATATAAGTTCCTTGAAAATAGTGACTATTTCATAACTTGCTTGTGTTGTCTCTCCTTAGCAGAACCCTAAAAGTTCCTTGAAAATAGGGATTACTTCATACTTGCTACAAACAACTTCTGAAACTTTCTCATCTAAATCTTTCATCCTTCAACCTCTCCTGTCGCCTTATTCCTCATGAACCTGTTGTTACCTGAACCTCTAGTCCCTCTATCTCTCTTTATTCTCCCAATCCACTATCCCCATTCTTGGGTTCACCTTCTTCCTTCTTCCCTTTATAGTCTTAGCCCTATAATGAATCAGTTTAATCACTTTCTACATCCTTGAATCCGTTGTTCTTTCTGCTATTGGTGCTCTTCCAAACTTCAGCCCTGAGTAACTCCTACCATCTGTCTTCTGCATTTCCATGCTCAGATTACTAAAAAGTGCTAGAGGAAATCTTGTCCCCATGCTGACTAATTACACTAAAAAGTAATATTATTTAACCTTAAATGGCTTGTTATTGTTAAACATGTCTTTCGTTTATCTCTGATTATCTGGCATTCTTCTCAGCACCTGTTAAAATCTTCTCCCACATCAAGTCCCTAAATTTATCTCTTTTAGGAAATGACTTTTTCTCCTACTTTACTACCAAAAATAAGACTACCTTTCGTTTCCTTTACTCCATGTTTTTATATCTTTATTCTTTCTCTTCTTTATTCCAATCTTAGAGAATGAGGTAGACTTCTTACTCAGATTAACTGGCTCCTTTTTGTTATCCTTTACCATCTCTTTCCAGATCTCCCTTAATCAGTCATTTTTGTTTTTTATTTCGATCTTTCCATATCTACTGGATACTTTCTTATTACCTACAAATAGGTTCTGATCTTTCTTATACATTAAAAAACCCTTGGGAGCAGCTAGGTGGGGCAGTGGATAGAGCACCAGCCCTGAATTCAGGAGGACCCGAGTTCAAATCTAGTCTCAGACACTTCACACTTCCTAGCTGTGTGACCCTGGGCAAGTCACTTAACCCCAGCCTCAGGAAAAAAAAAACCCTCTACTGATCTATAATCTTACTATGCTTCTTTTCCCTTTCATTCCCAAATTAGAAAAAGCCAGCCTTCCTTAGTATCCACTCACTCCACAACCCCTTACAATCTGGCTTCATCCATTGCTACCACTGAGACTATTATTTCAAAGGTATCCATGATAATTCAGTCCACCAGATCTCATAGGTTTTTTTTTTCTTAGTCTTCATCCTCCTGTAGGGGAGTTGTTCTTTACCTATCCCAGAGGATAGAAAACCCAGCTTGGATTTCCATAAAGAAAAGGTCAGATCAGAGGTATCGCATTATGTAGTGTGAATAAGTTTTTTTAAAATTTTAATTAGAATATGAGCCTGATCAGCGGCTGGGCAAAATACTTCCCACATAGCTGTCTGGCCCTTAAAAATAGTTTGAGAGGTCTGGTGAAGTGGGTTGGTGAGCAGAGTTATTTAACCATCCCATTCACTCCACTACCACCACCATCGCTGGTGACTCATTTCCTAGATGGTTTTCCTTCTCTGTTCTGGAAAATAATATCAAAGGATCTATGCTTCTTTTGGTATTTTTTAACTTCAACCCCCAGCCAGACATAAAGTTCTAGCAAAACACCGTAGAGTTAGGTAGATTGTTCTCTTTTCTCTAAGGGTTCTTCCCCCTCAACTGGCTTCTTCCAACTGTATTCCCATTAGGGATATCAAGAATGGTAAGTGCCAGTAGTTAACATTGTTGATAAAGAAATAAATAAATATTTTAAACCAAAAAAGGTAAACAGACTTTTCCCCATGCCCAGAGGAAGAAGCTTCAAGTTCCCATGAAGTATCTGCCCTAAGAGCAGAAAGGAGATAAAGAATGACCACCTTAGGGCCTGTAGTGGAGAAAAAGGGTGGAAGTTAAGCAATATGGCAGCTGTCTTGACATTCTTCACAACCAGTCGGTCCAAATAGCTTCATCTTGGAGTCCTGACTCCATTCCTTGTGGTAGGTGCTTATGTCAGGGCTTCCACTGTCTCACCTCCAATCACTGCTTCAGTTCTATTCGTCATCCTGGTGCCCCATCAAGAGGCACTTTTCCCTTCCAATCTCTCCCCCTGGACCTACCAAGCTGGCTTTTAAAGATTTCCCAAGCCCCTGGTCTCCCATTCTTTATTTTTTGACATTGTTTCTTTTCTAATTCACTAAAGGAACTTGACCATATCTCTTACAGGCATTAGTTGGTTTAACAACTCATTATCAACCTGTGATTAGACCAAATCCTTCATATCCTTTCTATAGTTAAATAATTATGGTTCATAGAAAATCGAAGGGGGAAGACATGAATCTTAGGCTTTACGGAAGGAGCACCAGACTGGATGGAAAGTCAGGACTGGGTCAGGAAAAGAGCTCAGAAGGAACTAGGTGTGAGCTGAGAAAGTCACTGTTTATTCCTGGTGTTATTTGGGGGCAAGTCTAACCCAACAGAGTTTAGAGGAGCAGAGACCTCAGAATGAGCAGTGCCATGCTGTCTCACCACTGAAAAATGAGATAAACAGAGCATAGCTATGAAGTCAGGTGGGAGAGCTAAAAGTACCTGGTTTGCAACCCAAGGGATCATAGTATCTTACATCTAAGAACCGGAAGGGAGCTCAAAGGTCATCAATTCCAGCACTCTCATTTTGCAGATGAGGGAACCGAGACCAGGGAGTTGAACGGTCTTGCTAAGATCACACAGATACTAAATGGTTTCAAATGACATAGGGAAGCCATGTCCTCTTATTCTCGTGCTCTCTTCACTGATCCAAGGGTCTTAACCCTAATCTCACCAATCCCAGAATCCCTTCTTTAATGACCAGCAAATATTCTCATTGAATCAGGTGCAGCTGTCACTAACCTTCACTTGGTGGGGGCCTCTAAAGGCCATTTCCTGATCGTATATATTTAGTTTTGTTTTTAGGTCTAAAATGGCCAAGGCTGTGCAGGGATCTTAATGAAAGATGGCAAGATGTCCCTGAAGACCCAGGAGGAGAAAAAAGACCATGGCGGAAGAAAGCATGAAGAAATGTGATACCCATTAGAAATACCTCCAAAAAGGCAGCATGAAAGTTGGCAGGGACACTTCTGTGGCCTTCCAGGAATAGTTTTCAGGGTTTGTACCATTTTCTCATGTTCTGGGGTTCTGGCAGTACATAGCTCCCAAACCATCTAAGGGCAATGAGTCTGGCTTATTGGGTAAGACTGAAGCTCACAGAAGCCAAGCCACCCCAAGACTGACTACAGGTTGAGACAAGGAAAGTGGGGAGCTTCAGCTAAAGAGTACAGCTGTACTTATGATGGGCCACAGCGGGGAGGGAACTCAGACAGCAGAGTAGCTCCTCGATGGAACTCTAGATTTGATGCAAAACAGTCATTGACTTAGAGACATAACCCCCTCATTTTAAGAAGAAATGGAAAATTGAGGGATCTAAGATCTCATAGCTAGTGAGGAATGAATGCATCTATGAGTGAATAAATGCACATTGAACCAGTAACTGAATAACGACTATCTTAGTGCACTTTCCAGTGCCTTAATCGCCCACAGACTCCATCCCATGCCATCCAGGCGTTTCACTGTTAGAACAGAAATCTCCTGTGGTGTATAAATCTTAGATTAACCTATAAAATTTGGGGAAAGGAGATGGTAATCATAAAAGTTCTTTTTTTTTTTTTTTTTTTTTACAAAAACTCACACTGCCTAAAATTTTCTAAACAGGTATATTAAGGGAGTCTTACCCCACCCCCCACCCCAAAAAAAGTTGTTTTAGGAGCTTCTCGTGAGTAGTCATTCTTCTTCAGTGTGTTTAAAATTCAAAGTTATAATTTGTGTTCAGCTTGTAGGAATATGTCTTCTGTATTTCTGAGTAAGGCAATGACAGGTCCATGTGACTAGCAGCTGACATTCAAGGTCTACAGAGCACTTAACTGACATCATTTGAGGCATACAACAACTTTAGGAAACAGGTGCTCCAGATTTTTAGAGTGAACAAGCTGAGATTCAGAAAGGTTAGTGGTTTACTTATGGTCACACAGCTAGTTAAGTATATGTAGAGAGATTTAGGTATTTTCTGACTTCAAACAGCATTTCTTTTTTTTTTCACTTAATAGTATTTTATTTTTCTAATCATATGTAAACATAGTTTTTAACTTCATTTTTGTAAGATTTAGAGTGCCAAATTTTTCTTTTTTTCTCCCTGCTCTCCAGCAAACAATCTGATATGGGTTATATAGAGCAGCAGTTCTTTATTCATCTAGGTATCCTCATTTAGATGGTTTTGTTCCCTGATCCTTTGTTCTTCCTTTCAGTCCATCAGCTCCATGGAAAGCAAGTGAATCTGGGTAGTTTATGTAACTAGCCTGTAAATATTATTAAAAGCCAGTGAATAACTATGTAAATTCCTAAGGCTCTGAGGATTGGTTCAAGCACAAGGAAGAGAGAGAGAGAGAGAGAGAGAGAGAGAGAGAGAGAGAGAGAGAGAGAGAGAGAGAGAGAGAGAGAGAGAGAGAGAGAGGAGAGGAGAGAGAGGGCCCTCAGAGCTTGGTCAGGCATTGAAGATGCCAAGATCATCCATCCACCACAGCCTGGGACATTGTCAGGTTGTCCTGACTTTTGTTCTGCCAATGACCTTCAGTGATTCTGGAAGAGAGAATGAGACTGATGATTTTGTGCAATTCTGCCTACTAAAATTCAATTCACACACAAATTAAGACAGCACCTGTGATGTCACTGGAACTCCTCAAAAACAAAGGACAAACTAAATATATGATCATAACATATAAATATATGTCCATAAGTATATGTTCATGTGTGTATACATACATCTAAACTTATTAAAGGCAGGAACTAAAAATTTTGCTTAATTTGCATTTCAATCCTCACTGCTTAGCACAGTTCTTGACACATTTCAAGTGCTTAATAAATGCTTCATCATCATCATCATCAATTATATCCTCTGTTCCTATGGTTTATGGTGCAAGAGATGATTTTCCTGCCCACCTGTTGGTTCTATCCTGCTGGGGAATCAGTGCTTCCTCTTGCCCTGGAACTGCACCTGGGACAGGGACAGCATTCTTACCTCCCTGGGCCAAATAATATGACAGGAATGAAGTTAAATGTTGGCCTGTTTAATAAAACCCATGTCATTCAAACAAGAAGCATTCCCCATAAGATCAGTTGCCCACTATCACCATTAGTATTCAATATTATATCAACTAACTTTGGCAATAAGAGAAGAAAAAGAGATTAAAGGAATTAGAACAGGTAATGAGGAAACCGAATTATCACTCTTTGCAGATGATTGTGTACTTAGAGAATCAACTAAAAAACTACTAGAAACAATTCAAAACTTTAGCAAAGTTGCAGAATACAAAATAAATCCACAAAAATCATCAGCATTTTTACATATTACCCACAAAGTCCAGCAGTAAGAGACACAAAGAGAAATTCCACTTAAAATAATGTAGAGAATATAAAATATCTGGGAGTCTACTATACAAAGGCAAACCCAGGAACTGTACAAACACAACTACAAAACATTTCCCATACATATAAAGTCAGATCTAATCAATTGGAAAAAAATATCAAGTGCTCATGGATAGGTTGAGTGAATATAATAAAAAATGACAATACTACTTAAATTAATCTACTTCACTGCCATATCAATCAGACTCCCAAGATCTAGAAAAAATAATAACAAAGTTCATTTGAAAGAACAAAAAGTCAAAAATCTCAAGGAAATTAATGAAAAAATGCAAATGAAGGTGGTTTAGCTGTAGCAGACTAAAACTATATTATAAAGCAGGGATCATCATCATTGGTACTGGCTAAGAAATAGAGTAGTCGGTCAGTGGATTTGATTAGGTTCACAAGACAAAATAGTCAATGACTATAGTAATCTAGTATTTGACAAACCCAAAGACCCCACCTTTTGGGATAAGAACTCACTATTTGACAAAAACTGCTGGGAAAATTGGAAACTAGTATGGCAGAAACTAGGCATTGACCCACACCTAATATCATATACCAAGATAAGGTCAAAATGGGTTCATGATTTAGACATAAAGAGTGATATTATAAGCAAATTAGAAGAACAAAGCATAGTTTACCTCTCAGGTCTATGGAGAAGGATGGGATTCATGGCCAAAGAAGAACTGGAGTTCTTTATTGAACACAAAATAGATAATTTTGATTATAGTAAATTGAAAAGTTTTTGTACAAACAAAACCAATGCAGACAAGATTAGAAGGGAAGCAATAAATTGGGGGGGAGGGAATTTACATTCAAGGGTTCTGATAAAGGTCTCATTTCTAAAATATATAAAGAATTGACTCAAATTTATAAGATTCAATCCATTCTCCAATTGATAAATGGTCAAAAGATATGAACAGATAATCTCCAGATAAAGAAATTAAAATCATTTCTAACTATATGAAAAGGTAATCTAAATCACTATTGTCAGAGAAACACAAATTAAGACAACTCTGAGGTACCACTATATACCTTTCAGATTGGCTGAGATGACAGGTAAAGATAATAATGAATGTTAGAGGGAATATGGAAAAACTGGGACACTGATACATTGTTGGTGGAACTATGAACAGATGCAGTCATTCTGGAGAGCAATTTGGAACTATGCTCAAAGGATCATCAAAATGTTCAGACATTTTGATCCAGCAGTGTTTCTATTGGGCTTATATCCCAAAGGGATCTTAAAGGAGAGAAAGGGACCCACATGTGCAGAAATGTTTGTGGCAGCTCTCTTTGTGGTGGTAGGGATCTGGAAACTGAGTGGATGCCCATCAATTAGAGAATGGCTGAATAAATTACGATATATGAATGTTATGGAATATTATTGTTCTGTGAGAAATGACCAGCAGGAGGATTTCAGAAATAACTGGAGAGACTTAAAGGAACTGATGCTGAGTGAAATGAGCAGGACCAGGAGATCATTATATACTTTAACAACAATACTATATGAGGATCAATTCTGATGGACGTGGCTCTTTTCAACAATGAAATGATTGAGTCAATTTCAATGATCTTGTGATGATGACAGCCATTTACACCCAGAGAGAGGACTGTGGAAATTGATTGTGGATCCCAACATTGCATTCTCATTCTTTTTGTTGTTGTTTGTTTGCATTATGTTTTCTTTCTCATTTTTTATCTGATTTTTCTCATGAAGCAAAATGATTAAATAAATAAACATACATATATTGGATTTAACATATATTTTTAACATGATTAACATATATTAGATCGCTTGCCACCTAGGGGAGAAGGTGAGTGAAAGGGGGGGAAATTTGGAACACAAGGTCTTGCAAGGGTCAATGTTGAATAATTATCCATGCATATGTTTTGAAAAATAAAAAGCTTTTTTAGAAATCCATGTCATCTTATCTTAGTTCTAGGTCTGACTAATACACCTACTTTGCAACTTGTTTGTGATGATAACCTTCTCTAAAAATGAGTCACCATGACACTCCATCACTTGTCTACTTTCACTCCCTATGAAGTGTGAGCTCCACCAAGGTTATAGGGATCTACTTCTAGAAGCCTGAAAACAATCGAGTTATAATCAGTCAAGAAGCATTTAGTAAGTACCTGAAACTGTAATAGGCAATGAGGACAGAAAGACAAATTTGGCACATACCGTGCCCTCAAAAAGAGGTAGATGAAAGGATAAGTTCAGAGAGACAGAGATAGAGACCAGAAAAGGAACAGAAACCGACAGATATGAAGAGACAAAGACAGAAGGACAAACAGGAGAAGGAAGGAAGCAGAGAGAAAAGGATGAAAGGAAAGAAAAGAAGAGAGAGGGGAAGAGATATATAGAGAGAAACAAAGAGACAGAAAGAAACAAAAACATGGACAGACAGACAGAGACAGAGATAGAAAGACAGACAGAAGAGTTGAGATGAGAAGAGGAGAGGAGAAGACAAGAAGAGAGGAGAGGAGGGGAAAAGAGGGGAGAAAACAGGAGAGGAGAGGAGAGGAGGAAGAGAATCAGGGAGAGAGACAGAGAAAGAGACACAGAGAAAGACAGAGAGACAGGAGAAAAGAGGAGAGGAGAGAATCATTAACCTCTGATTGGAAAGAAAACACTGGAGTCACCACAGAACTTGGTTTAACAGAGACCACTGCTCTCCAACTTTGCCCTTCAGTCCTCATTTAAAGACAAGAAATCTGCCTGGTATTGGAGCCAGACAAGTATTCTGGATTTCTCCTTATAGACTAGGCAGGGTCAAGCAAAGCTCACCCCAGGTAGTCATGACTTACCTTCCTTACCAGGGAAGGTAAAGTTAGGAAAACTTTTCAGAAGCAGGCCCTGTACTCTGCCATCCAAGGCAAACACACAGTTTCGTGAAATCGGAGGGGCTAGCCAGGGTGTTTGCTTTGATGTCCAATTCCCTATAAAACAGGGGTAATATTTGATGAGAAACAAAAGATTCCAGCAGCCCCGATAATCATCTTGTTCTGGGGACAGATACAGGATTCTGATTGTTTAGATCCTGGATTAATAAATGACATAGGGCATCTGCCTCCAAGAGATAAGGGCTTCTCAGGTTAGAGGAGCCTCTCCTGGAATGGCTGGGCCACAAGGAGACTGGTCTGCTAAGAGGAAAGGGAGCCAGAGCCCAAGTTCTCTCCTCCATGGAGAGAGCCAACATGGCGCTACTCTCTCACCTGGAGAGGTTGACTTTCATCTCGAAACAATCAATCACCAAGCATTTATTTTTTATATATAGTTTTTATTTACCAGATATATGCATGGGTAATTTTACAACATTAACAATTGCCAAACCTTTTGTTCTAATTTTTCCCCTCCTTCCCCACCCCCCAGAGGGCAGGTTGATCAATGCATCTTAAATACGTTAAAGTATAAATTAAATACAATATGTGTATACATGTCCAAACAGTTGTTTTGTTGTACAAAAAGAATCTCACCAAGCATTTTTAAGGGCCTCCTATGTTCTAGACACTAAAGATACAGAGGCAAAAATGAATCGTTCTCTTCCTTCGTGGAATGTTCGTTTTGTAAGGGGAAACCGTGTGGACACAAAAGTACAAATATATACGAAATAAATGTGTTAACAATAATGGAGGATGGGGCTCTAACAGAGCCAGTTCTGGGCTGGCTATTTCACTGGCAAATATGCTTCTGCTACTGTTTTTCCTTAATTATTCTGGATTTCCTAGTCTCCCTATGTTCTCTGAGGCACAATCAGCTTGGTCTGTTATACTCTGAAGCAATCACTTCTCTCCTCACCTGTGCAAAAGGAGATTGCACTCCTAGGCTCCCAGGATTTTCCATTAATTTTATCATCAACAAAATGATCCTTTTCACTTCCCAGAAACTATGGAAATGATCTTACGTTGGAAAATAGGGAGGAGGATGCTGAGCAGAGAGTCCTGTGGAGAGAATCTGGAGGTCTGCCTATATTTATCCCCAGTTTTGCCCTTCACTAGTAACCAATTCAGTCCAATCCAATTCAACAAGCATCTAACACATGCTTATTATTTGCCAGTTATTGTGCCAGGAATTTGAGATTCAGACACAAAACAAAACAAAAAACTAACCCATCTATCAAAATATTCTTTTAGAAGGACTTATGATATAATTTAAAAGCAAAATTTCAGTAAGACTTAAATTTATTTAGTCAACTATCCAAAGTCTCTTTCTGGTTTAATCATCTTCATCATAATCTCTCCCTTCCAGATGTGGGTATCAAGGACTAACCAAAAGCTGCTGGTCCCTGATGCCCATTAATAAATCACTGGATCTACTCCATTGGAAGAAGCTGGGAAGAGGCTTAACCTTTGGGAAGTCTTCCTTTCATTATATAAAAGTGTGAATGCACATATGGATGGATATATGGATATATACATGTGTATACTGTCGCTCATGAGCCCCCACCAGTGTAATCCAATGATTAACAGACATATTTAACTAGATTTTAGAAAGGGTTATAATCAATATAATATAATTACTATAATTAATCATATATATATACACACATATATATGTGTATATATATATATATACACCCACACACATACACACACACACATATATATATACATATATATATATATATATGAGGTTTGTTATAAAAACAACAAATCCAGGATCCACTTTGTATTTGCACACAAAGATCCCCACAGAAAGTGGGCTCAAACTTAGCTTGCTTTGTCAGATACATAGTGTAATAATTTAGGGAAGAGAGTGAACAATTCAACAATCATTTATTTATTAAAGGTCCCAATTCTAGAGGTAAAAATACAAAAATATCAAGGTGCCTAATGGCAACAAGCTCACATTCTAATGAAAGGGATACAATACAAACAAAAAGTACAGAGGGTAGGAATTTCTGGGAGGCAAAGATACACCTTGACAGAGTGCTCTAGGAACATCGGAGAAGGGAGAGAATGTTTTCAGTCAAAGAAAGAATAACATAATTGGGCAACAGATCAGGGAAGTCTTCACAAGAAGAGATAGTGCCTGATGAGCATGGGAGGAAGATAAGAATTTGGAAGTTAGAGAGGAAGAGAGAGCCCAAGTGTGACCCAATGGAGGGAGGAAATAACCTGCTAATTCATGGCACAGCTAGGAGCCCAATATCTTTGCCACTGCCTATGTAAAGAGGAATAATATTAAATAAAGCTGGAAATATATGGCAGACCTTAAATGTCAGAAGGAAGAGTTTGTGTTTTATCCTAGAGTTGCCTACAGGGACCCAGTGAAAGTTTCTTCAGCAGGAGAATAAGAGCTGTGCCTGATTTTGGCAGGGTCCATTAGAGAAGAGAGAAACTGAAGTTAAGGAGGCCAAAATGAAGAAAGGACTACCTTAATGCAGGTAAGATATGATTAGAACCAAGTTAGGGTAGTGTTATTTGGAGAGAAGAAAGGATGAATAAAGAAATTTGGAAATTTATGAGAAAAAACCAGATTTACAGAGAGAAGAGTGTCAAAGAATACAGTTTCCTTGAGTAAGAAAATGGTGGTACTTTCAACTGGTATCAAGAAGTTGGAGGAAGGGTCAGATTTAGAAGAGAATATAATAAGGGAATGAGTTCTACTCTGGACAAGGGATCATAAATTTAGAACCAGAAAGAACCTTAGAAATCATCTAATTCATACATAGATATAATAGGCGAGGAAACTGAGGCAAACTGAGGTTAAACGGTTTGCCAATGTCAAAAAGAGCAAGTGGCAGAGTCAAGATTCAGCCTGAAGTCTCTATCCTCAATATTCAGCACTGATTCCAGTGAGTTTCTCCCTTCTCTAATTGGCTCTGCTATTTTTTCAGATGGTATCTCCCAGATAGAATCCTCTTGGGTGATTAGAGTACAGAGCTGTAGGGTCATAATGGTCTGTGAGGTTTGGCTTGGAAAAAGGCCTCTAATCTGGAACCATCTCTTTGCTCCATCCCCTTTCCTTCATCCCTGGGGCCCCGTTCTCTCCTGATTACAAACTACTTCTTGTAAAGATGTGCTTCAGGACAAAAGACATCTGTCCTAGTGGCCCCCAAGGCATCTGTGACCAGATCACGTTGTTCCTGCTCTTCCAGGCCCCATCAATGGGTCAGAGCTAGCATTTGGAGGCTCTTAGAGGAAAAGACGTCTGCAAATCTAGGGTAAGGTTTCCTCTAAAAGATGAGCATCCTTGACAAAGTTGACTAGTTTATAATACTAAAAGTCAATAATTTGTAGAGGAAATCTTGCCTTTACTCAAACCATTCTTCCAGAACCTGGAATGAATTCTAGATCTAAAGCTGGAAGAAATTCAGAGGCTAGTAAGTCTAAGCACCTTATTCTTACATATGGGGAAACTGAGGCCCATAGAGGGAAAAGAGATGTGTCCAAGATCACGTAAGTACTTTCAAAGAGCCTCTCCCTGGTCACAGATGAGATTTTCAAATGAAGTGAGAGTTTGCCTAGTACAAAGCTTCTTAGACTGTGGGTTGCAATCCCATGTGGGATCGAATAAATGAATATGAGGGTCATGAAATTGATTTATTATCAAATGTTTGCTTTATATACTTAACATACCCTTGGTCATGTAAAAATTTCTCAGATGAAAAGGGGTCGCTAGTGGCAAAAGTTTAAGAAGCCCTGACCTAGAAATCTCATCCAGTTGAAACCAAAAGGAAACCCAACGTCTCTTTCAATTTTCAGATTGTTGTCAAAAACCTTGAGTCCCTACTATGTATAAAGCATCATAGTGTACCAAAGATAGTATAATAAATACTAAGATATGGGGGGCTATTTATTAAAAATAACTGCAGTGCTATAAATAAATCTCTGCTCAATGTATTTTAACAACTGATTCATAATTTAGAGTAAGATTTAAAGATTTAAAAAAATGCAAACCCAAGTACTTTTCTCCCATCTAAGTATGTTTCTGTCCCTTAACTCCACATTTTAATTTCTCTGACTTCTTTCAAGCTCAGCTCAATTCCCACTTTATGCAGGACATCTTTTCTAGGTCCTCCTCCCAAGCTGCTATGCCATTTACTCTATATATCTTGAATATCCCTGGTTATATGTCCCTTGAGAGGATGTACCATCTTTTTGTCTTCCCTTCTATTCCCCTTGCTTAGCTCAGTGCTTGGAACAGGAAACTACTTGATAAACACTTATTGACCACCTGACTCCAAATCTATAGCTCCCATCCATCACTGCTTAACATAATCTTGAATTTTCTGAATTCATCTTTAAGAGAACCTTTAAAAATACACAGAAAAGAACAGAAGGAGGTTCAGAAGAGCACATAGACAAGCCAAGCAGTGTTGGAAGTACTATATTAAATAGAATATGTACTTTTAAAAAGCCATACATAATAGAGCTTCACAATGTCCCATACAATCTTCCTATTCTTTGATATGGATAAGTTCATGTTTGTTGATGTTTGTCAAATTCACAATAAAAAAAAAGAAACTTAACCATTTGCTGGCAACACTTAGCAGGTTCCCCACTTCTCCCAATAGTCTATCCACTGTCCTCCATATGCCAGTTGGATGCTGGGTTTCATCCTTACTTTGGATAGGAACTAAATAAGAAGTTCAGGATCTGCTGAGTCCTTCACCAGCACATTGGCTATTTCCTTCTGACTTCCTCCTTCACTTAATCTCTGAAAGCACAAAGAAAATGAACTTCTCAGTTCCTCTAAGAAGTGTCACGAATTCAAGTCTCCCAGGCCCTGGTTGTACTCACTAGAGCATTACAGGGAAGAAAGGAGGAGGGCAGACATGTTCAGAGCTTGGATTCACAGCCCACTAGTTTTCTTCCAGCAGATCTTCCCTTGAAAGATGGAGTTTCTTCAACACCTAGCTGAATATATTAATAAGAACAGCAGGGATTGATTTAACATGGTGCTTTAAGGTTTACCAAGAATTTTGCACTCGTTTGATTTCTCAACAATCCTGTGAGGTGAATGCTATTATGATTTCCATTTTAGAAATGAGGGAATTGAGGCAGAAAGAGGTTGATTGACTTGCTTAGCAGTCTTTTCTCTGTAGCACTGAGGTATGATTTCGTTGATGTTGGGTCTCCAATTTATATCAATCATAAATCACTCAGCTTTCCAAAAATCATCTATATAGGGTCCACTAAGGAAGAAAAAAAAGATACTTTATAATTATTATTTCAGTTTGATCTTCACAATAATCCAGGGGGTGCTAAATGCTGTTATTTCAATTTTGCAGTTGGAGAAACTAATGAAGTGAAATGACCTGTCTAGAATCATACACTAGTGTCTAGTGGCTAGATTTGAACTTGGGTCTTCTTGATTCCAAGCTTAGGATTCTGTCTACTGAACCACTCAGCTAACTCCTGGGTCCTTTTTCCAGGTCTCTTGACATCACTCAGGTACCACTGAAGCATCTGAGCTATCTACCGATCATCCCTCTTTCTTGTTCTCTTCTCTTTCCATTCAAATGTCTCTTTGATATTTTTTCCCTGCCATTTTTTCATCCATTTCCCATTGGTTGAATACTATTTGTACATACATATAAATGTTGTCATTTATCTCTCTATTGCTTTGGGAGTGACTTGCAGTTTTGTTTCTTCAAAAAAGTGCTTTTCCCATGATTCACAGATACATATAGAATATGAATATACAAATAGGGATTTTTTGTTTCCAGGAAAAGCTTGGGGTCTTTGAAAGCATGATCCAGTTTCCTAATGCCTTCCAGCTCATTCTCTGCCCTTCATTTCACTCGTTTGAAGTTACTTGTGGAGTAAGGGACTGATTAGGTCGATTGTGTCTGTCTGATTCATTTGGTGAAAATACAGTATAGACCTTTGGCAGAAAGGGGAATCTGCAATGAGTTGAACCCTGGTCACAGGTGTGAACTGGTAAATGTTTAACAATTGGCTTCCTAGAAAAACTTATGTACACATGGGATACACTTTTTAAAGTTAACCTCTATTATTGTCATTTTCTCCATCACTTTCTTAAGTCTCGACAATTAACAAAACAATAAATCAAGCCCCGATTAATAATATTTGCCAGTTGTCAAATTTTGCTGGCAATTATTAAATTGGAAATTTTCACAATCTGTTCCTAATCAGCTTGAGCTGGCTCTGGTGTCCCATTCGGACCAAATGTGGAACTGAGGTGAATATGGGATTCTGAACAGCAGTCCTATGAGAGGACTTTTACCTTGAAGGGAGAGCAAATGTTTTCTACATTTGTGCATGCTCAGGAATCATTTGTATTTAAGGCATTTTTTGTGGTAGAAGAATTAGCCATCTATATCTGATAACTACTTTGTATTTGGAGTTTCTTTTTTAGAATGGACCCTGGTACTCTCATTTTGGAGAGGCTTTACACATAAAATATCTAAACTTTTAAAAGATATTTTCCAAGACTTAATTCAAAGTGAGGGAATGATGAGGCAGAGGGATAAGAAATTGAATTTCACTATTTAGTGTCAATCCTATCTCCTCAGGCTTAACCCTAGTTCTCTAAACTCAGAGCTATAGAGCCTTATGGAAAGGGAATCCTAGATGAGAGTTATACCTTCACAAAGATTCAGAATATTTGGTTCCACAAAGACTGTGGGTGGGGTAGGAGCAATTGATTATATTCAATTGGAGATCTCTGACTGATGGTCCTTTATTGATTAGCTCAGACAGAAATCAGGCGCAGGCCAACATTTGCCCATATAACCAGGGGTCTGTTAACATAATTTTGGCAATCTCAAACCTCGGGAAGAGGAAGGAATTTATGACTAAAGAATAACTAGAAGGGCTCATGAAGAGCCCTTCAGAGAAATAACAAGAAATAACAAATCTCTTCATTTTACTGGGACTTAGTATCCTCATTTCTGAAATGAGAAATTTGGTTTCATCAGTGGTTTCATCAAGCTCTAATAAGTTAAGAATTCTTAGTTTTACGATTCTTTAACCTGAAGAAGAAACTTCACTAGGGCTACTTCGCTATGGTTTTCTACAAGATGCAGTATAAGAGCAGATGTGTTAAGAATTAGAACCCATTGTTTACTCCCATCTGATGTGATTTGCAGCAGAAGGATAATAACATTTACATAGTACCTTGTAGTTGGAAACTGTTTATTTGTCTTTTTACCCTTTTGACCCTCACAACCCTTTGTGAGGTGGGTACTAACCATTTTTAGGATGAGAATATTTATGCATAGAGAAGTTGAAATTTGTTTAAAAATTTAAAATTAGAAAGGAATTTTTGATCTACACTGTCACTCAAATGACAACTCAGGTAAGTTACCTGATGTCACAGCTTCTGGCCTCAAATCTCAGGCTCTTCCCACTACATCCTCTAGAGCCACAGAAGAAATGCCCGAATTTCCAAGGTTTCATCCTCGTTAGCTTGTCCACAGTTCTTAATTATCACAATAGCCCACGACAGCAGTCTCCTTGCTGTTCCCCAAACACAATTCCATCTCCCAGCTCCAAGCTTCCCATTGGTTAAACCTTATGCTTAGAATGCATACTTTCTTCAAATTCCTGAATTCCATCAATAAATTCCACCTTTTCAAGAGGCCTTGTCCAGTTCTCCTCATTCTTACTACCTTTCCTCTGCAATTATTTTAAATGGATCTTGGAAATATATCCTGTTTGTACACAATTATTTACATGGTATCTCTCCATTAGATTGTGAGTTCCAAGAATGTAAGGACTGGTTTGGATTATAAAGCCTTTCTTTATATCTTCAGGCCTTAATACAATGGCTGGCACACAGTAAGAGCTTAATAAATGGAAGTTAACTTGATTTGATCATTACCCCAAACTTTTGTTCAAAAGCAAATATATTATTCATAATTAAGTAAATTATCATCTGCTATCCATCACTATATAGATAATATCATCAGATTTGTCCCAGCAAGAACAGGATGAGACATAAGATAAGTAATTTTGATGGAGATGGTGGAATACCTTGAATACTGAGAATACTCTAAACTAAGGGACGCTATAATTGGGAACCCATATCAGCTTAGGAGACATAGGGGATTGTGAGATGGATGAAAAAGAAGTGTGACAAAAAGGAGGATAGAAACATGGATTTATTAGAGGAATTGAAAGGAAGGCTGGTATGAAGAGCCTTTAAAAGCTGGATTCAATATACTTAGATCTATAACCACATGGAGCAAATTTCTACTTATAAGTATTATAACTGATTGACATCACCCTTCACAATTCACATGTACCTAATGTTTTCTCTTTATTGATCTCCCAGGAAGGTTCATACCTTCCTTACAATATTATCTCCCATTTAAACTGTATACATCATGCATATGTACAATTATTTTCTCCCACTTTGGACTCTTTAAAGCAGTCTGTCTTTTGTCTTTCTTTGTATCTCTGGTGTTTAACACGGTACATAGTAGGTGATTAATAAATGTTTGTTGACTGACCGACTATGGGTTTTCCGAGGTCTTGGGGTGAGAGAAGTACAGAAACCAGGACATTAAACGCTAACTAGCTTTGTGATATAAATAGAATGCCCACAGTTTTCTAATGTAAAGAGGTTAAAGATTGGAAAGAAATGGTGGAGTGACATTTTAAAGTGGTGTTTTATGAGAATAGGAGAAAAAGATTCTAGAGATCCAGGGGGCAGGAGGCAGTAAGAGAAGAAGTGAATGGGAGTTATTGCACAGTAACGTCATTACATATTACAAAGAGTGTATTCTTGGAACAGAATTTCTTTTGTTTAATTGGGAAGCCCTCTTCCCTCATCCAGGGAAAAGCAATACCAGGAATCAATACTGGGAAATAATGTCTAGAAGGACTCTGCTGAGGCTGCAAAGGGGCCAAGTAGTGGTTGTTCTAGAAGCAACCAGACAGTAGGAGGAGAGTGGGAAGGGATCTCTCTGAGATGGCTGATCTCCTATCTCTATAGTCCTTCAGTGTGCCTGGGAGAAGGCAGGCATGGAAGCCTAGGAGAAAATTCAGGTTTCAAATCCCATGAAGTATTGGATTCCCTGAGACCCAGGACATTTAAAGTCTACACTGTTCATTTCATTTCCCTTGCAGGAAAGAGTCCCTTGAAGCTATGTAGGAGTAATGAATCCTTTCAAATCACTTAATAAACTGGCTTACGATCTCAATAGAATGGGGGCTGAGCCATAAGAGATTCATGAGTTATAAATATTCAGAGGTCCAAACTGAAGACCCAGATAAAGTTCTGAGAATGTTCACTTGGTAGGGAACTATTCACGCATGTGCAGTGATCTTGGTAAGCTCAAGCTTGGAGTACCACCTGTTGGCCAATGAAGATAGTACATGCTGAATAAGCAATCGATCAAAAAATTAAGCACCAACTGTATTCCAGGCATTATGTGGCGTGTGGGGTAGATACAAAGAGGCAAAAGAGTCTCTGCCCTTGAAGAACTTTTAATCTAATAAAGGAGAAATATAAGCCAAATTGTACAAAATATGCTATATGCAGGGAAATTGTTCTTTTGTTGAAGATCTAAGCTTAAAAAGCCCAATGTTTCCCATCCACAGCCATCTATGATCATCTTAACCTATATCTTGCCACAGGATCCAGATGGTTCTAGAGGGGAACGAACACAGCCCTCCCTCATTTCAACCCAATTCACTTGCATATCATGGGATCACCTCCCTGATGTCATGGTCCTCTTCGAGAAGAAAGGACAAACAGCAACTTCTGTGAGTAAAGCTGGCCATGGAATTGGTCAGCTGAAAAACTCCTTTCTTTCCTTCCTTCCCTCCCTCCCTCCTTCTCTCCCTCTCTTCCTTCCTTCCTTCCTTCCTTCCTTCCTTCCTTCCTTCCTTCCTTCCTTCTTCTTCCTTCTTCCTTCCTTTCTTCTCTCCTCCTTCCTTCCTTCCTTCCTCCTTCCTTCCTTCCTTCCTTCCTTCCTTCCTTCCTTCCTTCCTTCCTTCCTTCCTTCCTTCCTTCCTTCCTTCCTTCCTTCCTCCTTCCTTTCTTCCTTCCTCCTTCCTTCCTTCCTTCCTTCCTTCTTCCTTCCTTCCTTCCTTCCTTCCTTCCTTCCTTCCTTCCTTCCTTCCTTCCTTCCTTCCTTCCTTCCTTCCTTCCTTCCTTCCTTCCTTCCTTCTTTCCTTCCTTCCTTCCTTCTTTCCTTCCTTCCTTCCTTCTTTCCTTCCTTCCTTCCTTCCTTCCTTCCTTCCTTCCTTCCTTCCTTCCTTCCTTCCTTCCTTCCTTCCTTCCTTCCTTCCTTCCTTCCTTCCTTCCTTCCTTCCTTCCTTCCTTCCTTCCTTCCTTCTTTCCTTCTTTCCTTCCTTCTTTCCTTCTTTCCTTCCTTTCCTCCCTCTCTCCTTCTCTCCCTCCCCTCCTTCTTTCCTTCCTTCCTTCTTTCCTTCCTTCCTCCCTAGTTTCTTTCCTTCCTAGCTTCCTTTCTTCCTTCCTTCCTTCCTTCCTTCCTTCCTTCCTTCCTTCCTTCCTTCCTTCCTTCCTTCCTTCCTTCCTTCCTTCCTTCCTTCCTTCTTTCCTTCCTTCCTCCCTAGCTTCCTTTCTTCCTTCCTTCCTTCCTAGCTTCCTTCCTTCCTAGTTTCCGTCCTTCCTTCCTCTTTCTTTCTTTCTTTCTTTCTTCTTTCTTTCTTTCTTTCTTTCTTTCTTTCTTTCTTTCTTTCTTTCTTTCTTCTTTCTTTCTTTCTTTCTTTCTTTCTTTCTTTCTTCTTTCTTTCTTTCTTTCTTTCTTTCTTTCTTTCTTTCTTTCTTTCTTCTCCCTCCCTTCCTCACTTTCTTCCTTCCTTCCTCTAAAAGAGGGTAGGCACATATACTTTGCATGTCATTATATAAGGCTCTGGATCAACTTCCTAGTGTCAAAACTATAGATGGTTGACTCTAGAAAACATTTTTAATATAGCTATAAAAAGTCAGAACTGAAAGGGTCCTTTGAATAAAGATGATCAAATGTCAGAACTGAAACTGACTTTAAAACATAATGCATATAATTCAATTAATAAAAGAAAAAGCTTTGAATCTAGACCATAGAAGGCATAATTGAACAAGACCTTTCAGCTGTCCAATTCAGCCTCTTCTTTTTTTAGGGGAGAAAACTGAATCCTAGAAAGATTTATTTAAGTCAGTGGCACAGTGGATAGAGTGTCAAGTTTGGAGTCTGAAAGACCTGTCTCCCTAAGTTCAATTCTGACCTTAGGCACTGATGAATTATGTGATCCTGGGCAAGTCGCTGAATCCTATTTGCCTCAGTTTTCTCATCTATAAAATGAGCTAGAGAAGAAAATGGCAAACTCCTCTTTATCTTTGCCAAGAAATCTCCAAATGGTGCCATGAAGAGTTGGACACAACTGGACAACAACACAATAATAAATGACAAAAGTAGATCTAGAAGTCCTATCTATCTCCTATCTTTTTCCTGTCTGAATATCCTCAGATATTCAGTAGGATGGGGGCTGAGCCATAAGATATTCATGAGTTATAAATATTCATTTATTTATATACAGTGGGTATATACTCAGTATACAGTGAGTGCTTAATAAATGCTTATTTGCTGACTGAGTTCTGATCCACTGGTCATCCTACAATATAGGGAATTCTCTCTTAGACAGTATCTTTACTTAGAAGAATATTTCTCTATGAGATAGTGTGGTATAGTAAAAATGGCCCCTCACATTGGAATCAAGACAAGCTCTAGCTCTGACATGTCTATATTCTGTGACCTTGGACAAGCCACTTCATTTCTCTCTGCCACTGTTTTTTCATCTGTAAACTAGGGCTCGTAGAATCTCCAAATATTAGAACTGAAGAAAACTTTTCAGTCACTCAACACCCTCAGATAATAACTCCCTTGCTGTTCCTGCCTATCTGCGTCACATACTTATTATAGGGAAAGCACTTTGTAAACCTGAAAGTCCTTTAAAAGATGAGAATTGTCATGTTTATTGTTACCATTCTCCTACTCTCCACTGGATTGCAAACTCCTGGAGGGCAGGAATTGTGGCTTATCTGACCTTTGAACCTCCCCTAGCAAATTCTGAGAAGGCATTTGGTAAATGAGTGTGGATAGAAGTGGTTAAAGATCAAATAAGATAAGATGGGGGGGGGGGAGTGTTATATAAATAGGTACTTACTTGAGATATAAAGACAAAAATGAAAGTGTTTTCCCCCTTAAAACTTATGTTCTATTGGCATATATAACAAGCAACTAATAAAAGTGATAGATTATATGGTGTTATGGATTGGGTAGGAAGAACCTTTCAGACAAAATATTCTTTGAAAATCTGGAGACAGGGGCAGCTGGGTGGTGCAGTGGATAGAGCACCAGCCCTGCGTTCAAATCTGATCTCAGACATTTTTACACTTCCTAGCTGTGTGATCCTGGGCAAGCTACTTAACCCTAATCCCCCTGATCTGACCTGGCTAGAGCCTGGAATATCAAGTTTTGCTTTTCTATTGATTGAGGTGTTTGTCATACCTTTCAATGGAACATTAGTTCCCTAAAGATAAGAATTATGTTTCTTCTCTGAAAACACAGGGCTCAACCCTGGACAGTTTGGTGCTTTGGAATAATGTCAAAAATCCTTTACAATAGAATCTGTGAGTTGGAAGGAGACTCAGTGGCCATGAACAACCCATGAACAAAAATCCTCACTACTTATCACAGCAGACAAGTGGTCATGGGCTCTTTGCTTGGAGAGGAAACCCCCACCTCTTGAGACAGTTTGTTCCACTCTGGGACAGCTTTCCTAACATCCAATATAATCTCTTTATACCTTCCCTCCACTGTTGCTAGTTCTCCTGGGTTTGCCTCTTATTGTGTTTGACTTGGGATGTGTAATACTTAAACACCCCAATGGGTCTATGATCTCACAGATTCATATATTCCCTCTAATAGTGCAGGTCTGAGCCTTCCCTTCAATGACGCTCTTGTCCATTTCTTCCCATAAGTTCAAGGTAGCTGGGTGGTCCAATGGATAGAGGAGTCAGAATGGCTATAGAGTCAGAAAAGTTGAGTTCAAATCCAGTCTCAAACTCTATGTGATTCTGGGCCAATCATTTAACCTCTGCCTGCCTTAGTTTGCTCATGTAAAATGGCAGAATAATAGCATTTCCAGGGTGATAGTGAGAATCAAATGAAATTATAGATAGATAGATAGATAGATAGATAGATAGATAGATAGATAGAGAGAGAGAGAGAGAGAGAGTACTTTATAAACCTTCAAGTTCTATGTAGATATTAACAATCATATTATTGTTAAGTTTGCCACAGAGAGTCCATCCACAGTCATGCCCTTTTCATTGTTTCCCAATTCTCAGCATGAATAGAGAGGTCTCTGACTGTCTACCTATCCTCCTTTGCTTCCACATGACCAGCCCATTTTCTCTTCCTAGCATACAATTCCTGGGTGGCTTGCTTTTTAATTCTTATTGATCGATTGGCACATACACGCCTCATGAAATTCAAAGGCATAAAGACCTCTCCATTTACAAAGCTGGTGTTCTAATTGAAAAGACATGGCTATGCTATTATTCTAAAGGACTTTTGCTTATTTTAAATAAATTGTTCCTTTGAACAATCTAAGTGATTCGTTGGGTGGGTAGGTAGAGCAGTGGGTACAGTGCCAAGCCTGGAGTCAGGAAGTTCCTTTTCCCTAAGTTCAGAGAGATATTCATTGTGTGACTCTAAGTGAATCACTTAAGTCTGTTGCCTCAGTTTCTTCATCTGTAAAATGAGCTGGAGAAGTGAATGGCAAACCACTCTAGTAGCTCTGCCAAGAAAAATCCCAAACTGGCTCATGAAGAGTTGGACACAACCGAAAAATAACTGAAGAACAGAACTGAAGTAAAGGCAATTGAATTGAAAAAGAGGAAGAACTTGCCAATGGGTATTGGCGAAATAAGCCAGGGAGAATATCACGAATCTGGGAGTCACAATAAAGGGAAGATTGCTCATAAACCCCAAGAAACTGTGACACTAACCAACATCCATGAAAAGAACTAATAGAAGAAGGCAAACCTGTATATCCTAAGTACCCAGTGAGTGGTATGAACAATTAGGACTCTAGGGGTTCTGAGCCAGGAGAGATCACTGTGGTCTGGAGAACTCAGGGAACATTTCCGGGAGGGTGTGGGACTTGGGCCGGGTTTGGAAAGATGAGCTGGATTTTATTTTCAAATGTTTGTCACCCTTTCTCCCCCTGACTTTCCCCACTATGAAATACTGTCTTCTCTTTATAATCAAGACAGCTAAGGCAAACCAACAGAAGGAAAGGAAATGGATCAGAAAGGGTATGAAGGTGCTATACCCATAATCCACCATCTCTCCGTGAAGTTTTTCATCATCGGTCAAGGTGAGCTGAATTGTGAGCACTAAAGTAGAGAAGGATATAGCTCATTCTTATTCAGTGCGATAATTCCGGCATGCCCTCTCCTTGGGGGTCATATTGACACTAAGTATTTTAAGATGCTCCAGTCATCCCTGGCTTTGCTGAGTGCTTTATTTAACTTGGCCCTACAGACTATACTTTTATGATGTTTCACTCGCTCCCTTCTTGCCTATTTATTGTCCATGAAGAATGATGGCAAAAACTCCTTCCAGATGCCAAAAAAAAAAAAAAAAACAACATTTGGCTTTCAAGTTATTGATATTCAGATTTATTTCAGTCATCTACCACTTTCCTGGAAAATTTTTGCTCAGGGTTCCCAGGAAGGCTGCCCAGTGAGATTCTGGGAGAGGCACTCAGGACTCTCTCATCCAACAGTCAATGTACAGGGCTTCAAGGAAATCCTGGTCCCTGAAGAAACTTCCATGGTCTGTTGGGTGCATAAGATACATTGAAAAAGACCCAAAAGCTGTATTTACACTTGTTGCTGTCATCATTCCAAAGCAGCCATTAGTGACGTTTGGGTAAATAAAACTATTTTAAAGTGTCGCTAAATACATATTTGAGAGATATTAGCTGGTTTTCTTTATGGGCCCAGGATGGCCCAGCTTCCATTTCCAAGTGAAACCTTGGTTGGGCAACATGTGCCCTATGAAACACTCCTCTGGTTTCACCATCTATTTATATATATTTTCTAACAGAATGGAGAGATGAAAACAGACCACTTCCCTGAATGATACTTTTTGGTCTGCCCAATTGCAAAGAAAGAATTCTTTCCCAGTCCCAAGATGCCTTGGGCATTTAGTCATTCAGTCATTCAATCAACAAGCTCTGCTCTTTGCCAGGCAGTGTGTTAAGTAGCAGGGATCAGATCTGGGATTTCATAGCATGGGAGAAAGGCCCTTCCTCTGAAGCAAATCCATACAATTACATTACTTATGGCCTTAGAGAATTGCCAGTTTCTGTCAGAGGCAGGATTTGAACTCAGGTCTTCTTGGCTTTGAAATCAAATCTCTCTATATAATATAATCTCTTTCTATATATAACTCTCTCTATATATAAATGTCAAAATTGAAATAGTTCCTGATCTTTGGAAGATTTTGTTCTTTTGAAGTTAAGAGGAGTGAGATGAATATACAACATGTGCATATGGAGAGATACAAAATAGATAACAGATAATGGGGGAGATTGGAGCAGTAGTAAATTGAGGGAGTGTCAGGAAAGTCTTCCCTATAAGGTAGAACTTGTGACAAGGAAGAAAACTATATGAGAACTAGCAAAAAGGCCAGGTTAATGGATTAAGTGATTTATGGGTAAGGGAAATGTGTAATGATGCTACAAAGGTCAATTGTAATGAGTTTTGAGTATCAAATACAGAGGTTTACATTTGATCCTGGAAGTAATAAGGAACTAATCAATGTTTTTGAATGGTGGGACTGGAGAAGACTTTAGAGATTTCCTTGGACAACAAGGAGATCAAATCAGTCAATACTTAGAAAATTAATTCAGGCTATTCACTGGAACATCAAATACTGAAGCTGAAGCTTAAATACTTTGACTGTATATTGAGAAGATAAGATTCACTGGAAAAGACCTCGATTTGGGGAGAGATGGAAGGCAAAAGGCAAAGAAATTGGCAGAGGATGAAATGGATAGAAGGTGTCATGGAAACAAACATGAGCTTGGACAGATTTTGAGAGAGAGTGGAAGAGAGAAGGGGCAGACTAGGGTTCATGGGTCATGAAGAATCATGACTGAATAACAAATTTTACTGAACAGGGGAGTAATATAGAGAAAGATGTGCTTCAGAAAAAATCTTTTGGTCATTTTTTTGGTGGATGGATTTGTCCAAGGCAAAGGTTAGGAATCCTTGCAAGGGCTTAAAAGACTAGAGGCAGATAGTGATTCGGGACAACAGCTCAGGAGAAAGATTAGCGCTGGTTACATAGATTGGAGAATCACCTCCACAGAGCTAAGTGAATCCCCTGGAGTTGATGAGATCATTGGTTGAAAGAATAGAGTAAAAAAAGAGGAGGGCCAGGACTGGACCTTAGGGGGATATCTATGGCTAATGGTGTGTGAGGAATGAAGTAGCAGAAAAGAGGGAAAGAGCAATCAAATAAGAGGAAAATGAGTAGAAAAAGGATCTGCCCAACTGCAAAGAAAGAATTCCTTCCCAGTCCCAAGATGCCTTGGGCATTTAGTCATTCAGTCACTCAATCAACAAGCTCTGCTCTTTGCCAGGCAGTGTGTTAAGTAGCAGGGATCAGATCTGGGATTTCATAGCATGTGAGAAGGGCCCTTCCTCTGAAGCAAATCCATACAATTATATTACTTATGGTCTTAGAGAATTGCCTAAAAAAGGAGAGAGAACACAGAAGAGGGTAGTCAAGGATTTCATTCGAGAAAGCTCAAGGTAGGAGCTATCTTGTCCCCAGAACTTAGTAGAGTGCTTTGCACATAGAAAGAAATGTTTTTTTTTTTTTTTAATTCATTCAATCATTCATTCATCTCTACCTCTTAGAATCCCCAGTTTTCTTCAAGGCTCAAATAAAGGGCTACCTGATATGGGAAACTTTTCTTGATCCTGCCAACTTCCCAAAGGACTCTGACATTCTATTCTCTACTCTCCATTTGTGGGACCCTCTATTCTAAATACATGGATGTGATTGGACTGGGTTCAATTTTTAGGGAGCCTCCTTTTCTCTTTGGTTTACTATGTTTTCTACCCCAACACTCTTAAGGAAAACCACTTAAATTTTGATTCACGTCCAGGATTTTTCCAAAGCAAGGAGTGGTGGGGGAAGGGAAGAGTAGAAAAGAACTCTCAATATACAAAATGAATCAGGTATGGGACAGGTATTTATTTCCTACACACAAAACACTCATAAGAAAGACTGAAATTGGGGTTCAGCAACTTAGTTTGTAACTTAAACTTTCTCAACACAAAAATGCAGTTTTGCAGGACTGCTAAGCAATCTCCCCTTAGTTTCCATGATCCTTTTCATTATATATATATCTTCTGGCAAGACAGTCCAGAGCTTAGGATCTCGGCGATGGTTATCTGCTCCAAGAGCCCCTGAGTGGTTGCTGGGGACTCTTCCCCTTGTCACTAGTCATCTCAGGCCAAAGGATGCAGGATCTTCAAACCTCTCAAACTCACAGGCAGACTGGATTCCAAGTCCAGACTCTTGGGACTAATACTCATTCCCCCATGATTAGGAGGACAGAAGAAGATTGCCGAGGCATCCCCACACTCAGGATTGAGAATACTTAGCTGCAACCTGTACTTTAGCTCCTGTGGGCTCAGGTCCACCATTTCTGCTCATCTGAGTGGACAAATGGTTCCTGATCCCCAGTCCTCATGGGAAATCTGCTTGTTACATGGAGTGAGTCCAAGGAAGAAGAGACTAGGGATAGATTTTATTGCCTTTTTGAGAGGTCCACTAAATCATCAGCTCTTCCTGCTCATTGGGCAATGAGGCGATTGATTTGTCATCTCAGAGCCCATTGTGTTTCCTCAATAGAAGGTAAGCCCCTTGGGCACAAGGATTATTTTGTTCTTGTTTCTGTGTTCTGAACATCTTGCCCAGTGACTGACACACAGTAGAGGCTTAAAGAAGGCTTGTTGAATGAAACTACTGTCAGTAGCATTTACATTCTCTGTCAAGGTGGGATGAGGCTCATTAACTCATCAACTGTAATGGGACTCCCTCCCTCTACATCCAAAGCCACAAATATGTAGGATCCTGGGAAGGCGTGGCAAAGAGTTATCTCCATTACATCCCTGCTTTGCTCTTGTTGACACCTTCCTCAGTTCCAGTCCAAAACAAATGCCAAATTAGGCCAGAATGCTTGAAAAGGCTCTGGATCACGCCCCAACTGAGTCCCCGAAGTCCATTGGAGTCATTCTCCCAGAACAAATGAGTGCCTGGACCCAGTGAGTAGTCAGTCACCTATGCTTGTGCTCAATAAAATGTACGTACCCATGATTTGCACAGAAGATGGAATATCTCTGGAACTGGCCAGCAATATTGTCTCCAGGTCTTGTATCGGAAACTACAAAATTGTTTTCTACTTGCTCTAGGAGTAAAGTCCACTGGAGAAGGCAATGACTCTGGGGTCAGAGGTTGTAGGTTCAAATCTCATCTCTGATACTAGCTACATGACCCTTGGCAAGTCACTTAAACTCTGCCTCAGTTTTAACAGTTACCTGTTAAATAAGGAAGTCATCTTGGATCTTTTTGAGTTCTAGAGATTAGTGAACCCACAAAGATTCATTTTGCCTTATGGCATAAAAAAGATATCCTTTCACCTTTATCTTATTTAAAATAGAGGTTATTAACCTTTCTCCTTCTGGACCCTAGGCTATGCTTTCAAATGCTAAAATAACTCTCTGAAAAATGTGTTGAGAAACTTTAAAATTTAATCTTTATTATTAACAGTTGCTTCATTATTTTCTTAAGTTTGGACAATCAACAAAAGAACAAATTCAATCCTTGATTTGTTACATTGGCTATTTTAAGGATGAGTGTTCTCTCTATAAATTTAATAATTGGCTCTCTCTAGTCAATCTGAGTTGGCTCCAGCATACCTCTGCCTGGATTCCCTTGGGAGTCTGGTACAGTCTATGGACTTTCTCAACGATATGTTTTTTAAAAATTGATGGAAAGTAGAAGTTAGTGAAAATAAAAATGCAACTTTTTCCTTTACAAGTTCATAGACCTTCAGGAGTTTATCCATGGAGCTTGTGTTTAGATCATTTTCTTAAGAGTGTGATACTGAAGGACTGGTCAGAGTAGGGAAAAAGAGATTCACTTAGGGAAGGATTTTGAGAGAGATCAGATATATTTTGTTTTTCTTTTAGTTTGGTCAGGGAAATAACAAGTCTTAAAGTGACTCTAATCCCAAATGACCTTTCCAAGAATAAAGTATAACCAGTATTAAAGTATAACCTGGTGTAATTAAAGGGATATATTAAAGACAGAGTTAACTTGGGTTATTCTGTTTGGAGTTCTTTTTCAGAGAGAAAGGGGGGCAACTCATTTAGAGACTAGAATCCACTCCTTTCCCTCCAACTGACCAAGCAAAGGAATGCCCATGATTCTATTCACCAGAACTGGGCCTTGTTTGACTGTTTTCTTATCAAGGTATATAGAAAGATAAAATCATAGTCTAGGGGTGGAGAGATTGGAGAAATTGGTAGGGAAATCATGCAGACAAATGTATTTCAAGGAAAGGGGACGATGAAAGAAAATCAAAACTCTGGGACTGGACCCCTAAATATTCCTCAAGGTGTCAGAGGTAAATTTTGCCCCTCTGAGCCTTGGTTTCCTTACCTGTGAAATAGGGAGAGAAGGAATTTCCCTTATAGAGTTATGATGAATAAAAAGAATTTTGTGAATCTCAAATGGTTCTGTAGAAGAAGGATAAGTCAATCAATAAGCATTTATTGCATGCCAACTGTATACCAGGCATGTTATACAATACTATGCTGTAGATACAAAGAAAGACAAAAGATAGTTCCTGCCCACAAGGAGTTCACAGTTTAAAGAGGAGACAAGCAACTAAGACAAACAAAACTACATACAGAAGACATACGAAATGATCAGCAGAGGGAAGGCATGAGAATTAAGAGGAAGTGGGAAATGCTTTAGGAGAAATGGAGGCAGAATTTCTGTTCTGTGAAGACCAGCCTAACTAAATGTGGAGAGCATCAGTAATGGAGGGCTCAGATTGGTCTCCCTGCCTTCAGTCTTCCCTTCTCCCATCTACCTTCCCTGTAGCAATCAAAACTATTTCCCAACAATGCAGATCTGGCCATATGGCTTCTCTGCTCTGAGTAATTCAATGGCTCCTAGTGGCCTCCAAGATAAAATACAAACTTATCACCTTGGCATTCACAGTTTGTGTCCAGCCCACCTTTCCAAGCTTATTGTAAGTTATTCTCCCTTGTGTACTTTGTGCTCCAGTCAACTGACCTATTCTTTGTTGATGATTTGGATAAAGACCATTTATACAAGTTGGTCATCAAATCTGCAGAAGAGCTGGGAGAGAGTTAACACACTGAATGGTAGAGTCATTGTCCAGTTAGATCTCAAAACCCTCCAGAACTGAATGGAATAGAATAAAATTCAATAGGAGTGAATGACAAATGAAATGGAATTGGGTTCAAAAAGTCAGCTTCACAAATGCAAGGGAAGGAAAGCATAGTTATCAGTTCTGAAAACAATCCAGGTGGATAGCAAACAAGATAATCAAGAGTTGGATGTAATAATAAACAAAGCCAATGAATTTTTGTGCTTCATTAAGGGAGTCAAAGCTTAGGAATAAGAAGGCTATAATTTTTCTGTATCTTGCTCTGGTCCACATTTGGAATCCTGAGTTCGTTCTGAGCATGATAGTCTAGAAGGACACTAACAAGATATAAAGAGTCCAGAAGAGAGCAAATGGATGATGGATGGTCTTTAATCCATGTTGCATTCAGAACATGGAGGATGTTAGCCCAAAGGAGAGAAGACACAGGACAAATATGAGAGTTGTCATCGTGGGCCATCATGTGGGAATGGGATAAGACTTTTGCTTGGCCCCAGAAGACAGAATAAGAAGTAGTGGGGAGAAGTTGCACAGGGGCAAATTTAAGCTTACTGTTGGGAAAACTCTCACAAATTCCCAGCTATGAAAGCTAACTCCAAAAGAAAATGGATTACCTTAAGAGGGAATAGGCTCTCCTTCCTTGGAAGTCTTCAAACTAGATGATCACTTCTCCCCGGAGTTACTAAAACTGGTTTTTACCAATGGGATAAAAAATCCTATTCTTAAACTTCAGGAAGAATAGTTGCACCTCTGAAATGGACAAACACTACACATTAAGGGTTGGCTTATTCTTCTGCTAATCTGTAGATTTCAGAAAGTGATGGAGAAAGGTGGAGTCCAGATCATGGAGTAGATACAGGAGCTCAGCTGTACTCTCCCAACATTTCCCCTTGAATGGCTTAAAATCAAATTCAACAAGTGTCAAAAGCAACAAAAATTGAGGTGATATTAGGTTCTTACTAAATGCTAAGTCGGTACTTACAAAGAGATCACAGGAAACTCTTTGCTATCACTAAGTGTAGGCCCTTATGTAGCATATATATACAGTTCTAGGTCATAGTGTCAGAGCAAAGAGGAACACTAAAACTTGTGGCCACACGAGAGCAAGAGCCTTGTTCATAATTCCAAATCAGAGAAAAATGCTTATGATCTCTCCCAAGGGCTCAGGATCCAGGCCTGGTATTATATCCAAGTCAAAAAGGAGCGCACTAGCACTTTTAGCCCCAGCAGAACAGGGTACCTGGTCACAATTTCAGTTGAAAGAAGAGAGTTGTAGAGTAATAAGGTTCTTTCCTGGATAAAGACCAGCACTCAGGTCAATTGAGCAGTGACTCACTTCCCCTTGGATCGTTCCATCTTAGAAGCACTGAAAACTTACAGACATCCAAAACTATCTTTGAAAACAGCAGCACAAAAGCTTGAGACAAGGCCCCCACCACTACAGAAACAAAGCCTAATTTAAAATAAAGTTAAAAGTAAAATGGTAGACTGGTTAAAAAAAAAAAAGAATTTGACTTTAAGAAACTATTATGGTGACAGTAAAGATCAAAACACAAGCTCAGCAAAGGACAATGAAAGCAAAACAACTACAAGCACAATTTCAAAGAAAAAAGCAAATTGAACACAAGCCCAACAAGAATTCCTGAAAGTTTTTAAAGGATTTTTAAAAATCAAGTAAGAGAAGTGGAAGAAAAAATTGGGGGGGGGGGAGGAATGGCAGTGATGCAAGAAAATTACGAAGACTATTAACAACTTGTAAAAGAGGCATACACACACACATACTGAAGAAATTAACACTTTAAAAAAACAAAATTGGCCAAACAGGCTTAAAAAAAGAGAAGACCTTAAAAAAATAACTGATCAAATGGCAAAATGAACAAAAGTTAATTGAAGAAAACAATTTCCTAAAAATTAGATTTGCACAAGTGGAGACTAATGATTCCATGAAACATCAAGAAACAATAAAACATTCAAAAAATGAAAGAAAATCTGAAATATCTCATTGGAAAAACAATTGACTAGAAAAGAAATTCAATTGGGGAATGATAATTTAAGGATAATTGGGTAGTCTGAAAGCCTTTTTAACAAAAAGAGCCTACACATCATATTTCAAGAAATTATCAAGGAAAATTGCCCACGTATACTAGAATAAGAGGGTAAAATAGAAATTAAATTAAAAGACATTTCTTTCTGAAAGAGATCTTAAAATGAAAACTCCCAGAAATATTATAGTCAAATTCTAGAATTCCTTGGTTAAGGAGAAAATAAATATTCCGAATATCTGGAAAAAAAACAATTCAAATATTTTGGAGCCACAGTTAGGATCATCTAGTGTTTAGAAGTTTCTACATTAAAGGACTGAAGGACTTGGAATATAGTACAGAAGGGAAAAGAGCTAGAATTACAACCAAGAATAATCTATGCAGAAAAAACTGAGTATAATATTTTAGGGGAAAATGAATACTTAATTAAATAGAGGACTTTTAACCATTCCTGATAAAAAGACCAAAGCTGAATAGAAAATTTGACAATCAAACATGGGACTCATAGAAGCATAAGAAGATAAATATGAAAGAGAAATCTTAAGGGACTTAATATGTTGAAACTGTTTGTATTCCTATATGGGAAAATGATATTTGTAGTCCCTAAGAACTGTGTCATTATTAAGGCAGTTAGAAGGAGTATAGATAAATTTAAGGTATGAGTGTAAGTTGCCTTGAAAAAGAAATTAAATGGTAAGAAAAAGGGATGCCAAAGAGAGGACTGTGGGGATTGAGTGTGGATCACAACATAGCATTCTTTTGTTGTTGTTTACTTGCATTTTATTTTCTTTCTTATTTTTTTTTCTTTTTGATCTGATTTTTCTTGTGCATCATGGTAATTGTGGAAATATGTATAGAATAATTGCACAAGTTTAACATATATTAGATTACTTGCCATCTAGAGGGAAGTATGAGGGGAAGGGAGGGAAAAATTGGAACACAAGGTTTTGCAAGGGTGAATGTTGAAATTATTTATGCACATGTTTTTAATATATTTTTATTAAAACTTTACACCTTCAAAACATATACATGGACAACTCCTCAACAGTAACCCTTGCAAAACCTTGAGCTCCAATTTTCCCCCCTTCCCTCTATTCCCTCTTCTAAATGGCAAGTAATCCAACATATGCTAAACATGGTAAAAATATATATGTTAAATTCAATACATTATGCATATGTTGTGACAATTTTAAAAATCCTTTAATTTTTAAAATCCTCAAAGAAAAAAGAAAAAAAAAGATGCACTGGTATAGGGGGAGAGGAAGGGGAAGAATTTTGAAAAAACTATGTCACATAAAAGAAGCACAAAAGGAAGAGTTTTTACAATGAAGGGGGAAATGAGGTAGGGAGTGGTGGGCAAGACTTGAACCTTACTCTCAAAAAGAAAATAACATATGCAGTCATTAGGGATACAAATTATTTTACCCATCAAGGATATAAGAATGGAAGAGGATAAGAGGGGAGATGGGTGATATAAGGGAAGATATAAGGAAAACAATGGTCAGAAGCAAAACAGATTTTTGAGGAGGGACAATGTAAGAGAGATAAAGAAGCATAAATAGGGAAAAATAGGATGGAAAGAAATACAGAGTTAATCATAACTGTGAATGTGGGGATAAATTCATCCATAAAATGGAAGTAGATAGCAGAATAGATTAGAAACCAGAATCCAACAATATGTTGTTTACCAAAAAAAATTTGAAACAAAAAACCAAAATAAAAACAAAACAAAAAAACAGAGAGTTAAAATAAAGGTTTGGAGCTAAATCTTTTATTCTTCAGATGAGTTTTTCAAAAAAATTTTAAAAAGGGATAGCAATTATCAGATCAGAATTCAGACAAAACAAAAGCAAAAATAAACCTAATAAAAAAGAGATAAGCAGAGAAAATACATTTTGCTAAAAGGTGCCATAGAAAACTAAGTACTATCAATACTAAACATGCACCAAATGGTAGCGCATCCAAATTCTTAAAGAAAAAATTAAATGAGCTATAGGAGGAAGCAAATAGAAAAACTATATTAGTAGAGAACTTCAACTTTTTGCTCTCAAAACTAAATAAATTTAATTATAAAATAGATAAGAAAAAAAAGACAGGAATAGAAATTTAGGAAAAAATGAGATGTACTAGATCTCTGGAGAAAATTAATGGGAATAGAAAGGAGTTCACCTTTTTTCTCAGCTGTACATGGCACTTTCACAGAAATTGACCTGTATTAAGGCCTAACAATCTCACAACCAAATGCAGAAAAGCAGGAATATTAAATGCATCCTTTTCAAACTATTATGTAATAAAAATGCGTTCAGTAAAGGGCCATAGAAGCATAGATTAAAAATCCATTGTAAATTAAATGATTTAATTTTTTTTAAAATGAATGAGCCAAAAAAACAGATAATCAAAATAATCAATAATTTCATTAAAGGAAATGACAATATTGAGGCAACATTCCAAAATTTGTGGGATGCAGCCAAAGCAGTACTTAGGGAAAATTTTACATCTGTAAATGCTTACATAAGTTAAATGGAGAAAAAACAGATCAATGAATTGAGTATTCAATTAAAAAAAAACTGGGAAAAGAACACATTTTAAACCCCTAATTAAACACTAAAATGAAAAATCCTGAAAAATAAAGGCAAGATTAATAAAATTGAAAGAAAAAAAGCTATAGAACTAGTAAACAAAATTAAGAGTTGATTTTACAAAAATACCCATGCACAATAAAATAAATAAATCAATGTTTAATTTGATTTAAAAAAGGAAAGAGGAAAACCAAATTATTAGTACTAAAAATGAAAAGGATGAATTCACCACCAATGAACATGGAACTAAAATAACTATTAGGAGCTATTTTGCTTGATTAAATGCCAATAAATCTAACAATCTAAATGAAATGAATAAATATTTACAAAAATATAAATTGCCCAGATTAATAGAAGAGGAAGTAGATTACTTAAATAATCCCATCTTAGAAAAAGAAATTGAACAAGCCATAAATGAGTTTTCTGAGAAAACTTTTTTAGGACCAGATGGATTCACAAGTAAATTCTACAAAACATTTAAAAAACAGCTAGTTCAAATACTATATAGACTATTTGGGGAAATAGGCAAAGAAGGAATCTTACCAAATTCTTTTTATGACATAAATATGGTGCTGATACTTAAGCCAGGAAAAACAAAAACAGATGAAAAAAATTCTAGACCAATTTCCCTAACAAATATTGTTGCAAAAAAATTTAAATAAAATTCTAACAGGGAAATCACAGCAAAATATCACAAAGATTATACAATATGACTTGCTGAAATTTGTACAAAGAGTGCAAGGCTGATTCAATGTTAGGAAAACTATTAGTCTAAGTGATCATAAATTGATAATAAAAAAAAACAAAAACCATATGATATTCTCATGGAAAAAATTACCTGTCAGATCTATTGCTAAAGGGAAAAATTATGACTAAATAAAAGATAGAGAGAAATACAGGAAGCAAAATAGATAATTTTGATTGCATTCAGTTTAAAAGATTTTGCACAACCAAAACCAATGCAGCCAAGATTAAAAAGAAGGAAATTAGGGGAAAGAATTCTACATCAAGTTTCTCCAATAAAAATGTCTTTTCTCAAATATACAGGGAACTGAGTCAAATTTATAAAAAATAAAAATCATTCTGATGACTGGTCAAAGGATATAAATAGGCAGTTTTCAGATGAAGAAATCAAAACTAAATATAGTCATATAAAAATGTTCTAAATCACTCTTGATTAGAGAAATACAAATTAAAATAACCAATCAGCTAACATGACAGAAAAAGAACATGATAAATTTTGTAGGAAATCTGAAAAGTTGAAACAATGTATTTTTGATGGAGTTGTGAACTGCTCCAACCATTCTGGAGAAAAATTCCAATTCCAGTTCCAAAATGAAGGTGGCATGAAAACAATAGGCATCAATCAATATATTTTAATTCACTGAGGATCTTCAGCTTTGAATGGAATTCTTTGGCAAAGTAAAGAATTATTCTGAAAAATAAAGGTAGTTTAGAGCAAGGTAAGCCATGGATCTCCAGTGTCTTGCCAGTATTTTGAAAAAGCAAGAAGGCTGAGATGTCTTGGTGGTTCTTTTGAAAGGCAGTATAGTGAATTGACTTAAAAACCACTGCACTGGGACACTTTCAATGTTAGACCTGGGCAGGAGGATCTTAAAACAATTCAGTTCAATGATGCTCAAGGGTGTGCCCCAATATTTGAGACACTATGTTATGTAAAAATAATTTTGGTTAACATGTTTTTTCCTTAAACCACCATAATATGGTAAGCATTCTAATTCATGAAATAAGCAAAACTTGTCTATTACATACGTGCATTAATCTGAAAGTACAGCAGACTCTGAACTTGCAAAGAACTTTTAAAAAAAATTTTAAAAGCTCCTCTTATTAAAAGGAAACTGCACATGCTTCATTCCTCTCCTCACTCTCCTTCTTAAGTGTGGAGTATCCTGCCATTCTTCATGGCAAATACTGTTTCAAGAATGGAAAAAGCTGGCATCCAGGCAGTTCAATTTACAGGTGAGAAAATTGTGCATCAGCTAGGTTCCATCACTTTTTGGGATGAGTTCTGGGTGCAGCAGGACCATAGCTGGGAGAGATTAGTCCAATCTTTTAATTTTTTTCTGAAGAAACAGAATTTTTCCTTTTCATAGAGTCTAAATCTATTTGTTGGCAACTTTTGCCCAGTTGCTTTCAGGGTCAGACACCAGTGTAACAGATGTGGTGCAGGGAAGAAGTGAGGGGTGGAAGACTGGAAGTCATCATGATGACAAAGAACAGAGTCTGAGTTGAAAGAGAGTGAGATAGTCGGTTGTGATCACATAAAATTGTGTCTGAAGTAAGTGTCAGCAGATCAAGGGTATGACTACCTCTGGTTTGGGATGATAGGGTGGAAATGGGTCACTGGAAATGAGGAAGGGATTGATTTGAGAGTTTGGAGTGGTCAGTAGAGTGTCACTTTGCATTTTCTAGTAAGAAGGTAAGAATTGAGCTAAGGAAAAACTGAATTTATTGAGAGAGGAGAGTGCTCTAGAAATTGGTAGACAATAGCTAGATCTTGATAGGACAGTAAATCTGTGTTACTGCAAGGGGTAATGGGGAGCAAAGAGCATTTCAACTCCCCTGCCATGACCGACGAGTGAGTGAAGAATGAAAGGGCCACAGCAGGAATTGGTAGGTCTCAGTGGAGAAGAAAAAGACAGAAAATCGAAGTTAGTTTGATATTGAAAGGAGTAGATAGGTTTATCGTGGAACCAGGGGCAGCCAACAGGGATAGAGAAAAGGTCAGCCAAGGGTTCAGAATCACAGCAATTGGAGGGTTGATGAGATGGGACTGTGTTAATTATTGAGGGACGGACTTCCATTTGGTTATTGTGGCTCATAAGGGTTAAGCCTTGAGGTGGAGCTGTCTTAGACATAAAGCACCTGTGTGTAGCTAGGAAAGTCTGGGGAGGGGGATGGAGGGGCCAGTATTAGGACTGTAGAAAGACAGGGAGTGCTGGTGAGCTGGGAAACTCTCCTCCTTCTTGGGCAGCCAGGTGAAGCAATCTCTGATTTTGTTTTCCTCATCTGTAGAAAGGGGGCTTTCTCTCTGCCAGGATGGCTAGGAGGAAAGTGCCAGGGAAACTTGAAGGTGCCAGCAAGCTAGAGCAGGGACAGTGATTATGACAGCTCCCTGGTGTCAGGTTGAGGGAGGCCGCGTCCCAGGCCCCTCTCTCCAGGTGAGTCACTTGTGTCAGGCTCTTTCTCTCCACCTGAAACAAAGTGAGCCCCGAAGGACCTGGCTCCATGCCCTGGCCCTCCACACTGCAGTGCCAGGGCGAGCCCACTCGGAACGCCCTGAGGTTAAGTGCAAACAGCAACCCCCATGAGAAGGAGGAAGTTGCTTTTGTCTCAGGCTGCTGCTCTCTGATGTATGTCAGGGATGACACCCGTTCAATAAACCGAGCAAACTTTACCCGTCCGGCTCTTGGCTCCCTCCAAACCCCACAGTTAGCTCAGCTGTTCCTCTTGGCTGTTTTGTACATCCTGGTGAAGCTTTCCTGGGGCCTCATTTCCCCAAGAAATGCTTCCTTTTGGAGATCCCTGGGACAACTCTGCCCAGGTCATCTCCCCCCACCAGAATGTGAGCTCCCTCAAAGGCCAGGCCATTGCTGGGATTTTTGTCCCTTTCTTTGTATCCCCAGGCTTTAGCTCAGTGCGTGGTACAGAGGGACCCCTTAATAAAGTCTTCCTGACTTGATTTCCCTAGAAGCAACCTCAGAGCACATCTAGTCCAACCCTTTTATTTTACTGAAGGAGAGAATAAGACTTGGAGAGGGGAAAGGACTTGCCCAGTCACATAGCTAGGGACAGAGTCAGAGAGGAACCCCAGATGTGGAGCGCTTTTCACTTCTTCATCCTTCGTTGGACGTCAATTGATGCAAGAGATGTTTCTTTGAGAGGTTACACTCAAATATTTGAAAGGCAATTTGTGGATGAGGGATTAGGCTTTTAATCACAGAGGACAGAACACTCAGTACTTGGTGGACACCATGAAGAGACTGATTTAGCCTTGATATCAGAAAAGGTTTTGTAACAAAGTGGAGATGTCCAAACAGGCTGCCTCGGGAGATGGGGACTTCCTCCCTCTGATTCTGTTCAAGAGACTTCCCAACCACTTCCTTCCTGGAGATGTTACAGTTGGGATTCCTTCATGTAGGGGATACTACATGAACTCTCCAGCTCAGTGATTCAGGGAAGTTACATTTTGGTAAATCTGTGACATTTTAAGTACTCTGAAAAAACTTAGCAAACCAAAGATCATTCTAGATGGGAAAAGAAGGTTGGTCTTCATGACTAAAATTCAGGCCCTGTAACATGAGCTAATTCTAATCCACATCTTCTCTCCCATCTATATGTTATAAATTGAAGAGAGAAGGGAATTCCCCCTCCAGCCCTAGGATCCAGCTTCAAAATTCCCCTTTCCAATAACTCCAGTGCTTAGTACACAGTAAGTGCATAATTAGTGTTTATTGACTGACTGGCATCCTTCTAGACTCGACTCCAACACAGCCATCTTCTTCAGGTATTTGCTGCCCTGCCAGCCTCCACTATTAGTGCCCTCGGACCCAGCTACACCATATACAACTTGTATATCATGCCTGGTTCTATATACATTGTCTCCTCCACAATTAGAATATGGACTCCTCAAGGACAGAGACCCTGTTTTTGTCTTTCTTTATGACTCTAATACTGAGCATGCTACCTGTAACACAATAAGTGCTTTAAAAATGTATGGTGACTGTTTAATCAAGTCGAAATTTGTCTCTTTACTATCTCTCCCTCCAGCTTCCCACCTCATCCTTTATCACTCCTAGCTTTGGGATGCCGAGGTTTGCCTCATCTTGAATCTTGGGAATACACTCTCTCTCTCTCTCTCTCTCTCTCTCTCTCTCTCTCTCTCTCTCTCTCTCTCTCTCTCTCTCTCTCTCTCTCTCTCTCTCTCTCTCTCTCTCTCTCTCTCTCTCCTTCTCTCTCTCTGTCTCTCTGTCTCTCTCTCTGTCTCTCTCACTCTCTCTCTCTCTCACTCACACACACACACACACACACACACACACACACACACACACACACACACACTACTTCTGGAAAGATTTAAGCCCCCAGCAGGAATAGAAATCTCTTTTTCATTCCTTTGCCAACATCCTTCTGCTTATCTCCCAGTTCTGTCTGCAGCCCATCCAGGGACAAGATGTGATGACAAGATGTAGGAGATGGCTGTGACTGGCAGGGATAAATATAACTCATGGGCCACAAAGTAAATAACCACAAAGCCCATGGGGTGGATATTTATTTTATTTAAGGTATAGTTGAATTCTAAGGAAAATTATTTTTTCCCTCACTTGATAATCACAGAGCATTACCCCCCCTCTATTATTTTGTTCTTTAGAGTCCTTCCTAAACACATGCAAACCTTAATGAAAGAGGGGAGAATAAGTAGGCTTAAAAGAAAAATTAATGAGCAGCTAAAATCAAACATAAAAGAAACTTTAGAAGATGATTCATGTGCCAGGAAAAGCCAATCCCAGGGAGAAGAGACTAATAGATTTGCCCTCTCTACACAACAACCTGGGAAGTATTATTTTTATCTCTATATTACCCTTGAGGAAACTGAGGCAGACATGAAGTTAAATGACTTGCTGAGGGTCACACAGCTTGTAAAGGCAGAATTAGAACTCAGGACTTTCTGACTCCAGGTCTAGTACTTTGCCTACTGTAGAACTAATTATTTCTAATAGGGAATATGTCCAATGAGAGCACCCCAATCATAACACCAGAATTCCTCAGTAGTCCTACAGCTTTGGAGCTATGAGACATTCCTCCAGACCACCTTTGTTCCCTAAATATGTGTCCCTAATGGATAATCCTCATGGGCTCCCATTCTTTCTACTGATGATAAATGTGGGTTAGAGAAGAAAGGGAATTTTCCATTTCAGGTATTCTTAACCTGGGTCTTTGGCTTTGCCTTTTTAATATTTTGAGATATTTATGTAATAAAATATTTTAATATTTTGAGAATGGCATTTCAATATATTAATTTTATTTTAAGCATTTCAGAAGTGTATTCTAAAAAATCCTCAGGGATCACTAGATTAGCATGTATCCACCACACAGAAAACGGTTAAGATGTCTGATTTTCTTGTGAGTTTTCTTACTGTGCTATTTGATTCAACGCTTTTTCCTTACACTGGTCACCTCTCCTGACTCACTTGTAAAAGCCAATATATTGGATAGGAGCCAAACAGAAGGAACTTGATCTCTTTTGCCAATACAATGTTTTATATCTCAAGACAAGTAGAATATCTCCCCACCTCCAGGGGGAGGTTTCTTCTCCAGGTTAAACATTCCCACTTCCTTTGAGTGACCATCATGTGACATGAAGTCAAACAACCAGTCCGGCTACCATCCAATTCATCAATATCCTTCTTAAACCATGACCTCTCCCCCATCCAATCTCCCAGGTCAAAGGACAGCAAGATTAGCCTTTCACATTCCTGGGAGCCATATCTCTCTCCATGTACCTGAAGACCATAGTTTGGAACTAGCTGAGAGAGTAGAAGTTTCAAACATGGAGAGATAGACTTGTACCTGAAGATGATAGTTCGGACCTTGCTGAGAGAGAGAAAGTTTCAAACATGGAAAGGCAGATTTTTCTGGAAAAGGATAATGGAAGGATGTGGGATCTAGACATGAGGCAGTAGGTTTCAAAAGCTTAGAGAGAGCCCTAAGAGATTTTTGGACAATCATACCCATTATATAAGGGCTGTAGTACGGAAGAGAGATTGGATTTATTCTACTAGATAGTCTCTGCTTTAATATCTCTCCTGGCCTCCTCTCTAACCTTCATGTCTTTATACTGGTTGTTCTCTCATTTCTGGAACGCTCTCCCTCCTCGCCTCTGACTCTGACACTCTCTAGCTTCCTTCTAGGTTCAGTTAATTTTCCACCTTTTTCAGTTCTCTCTGCTTTGGTGTCTTCCCCTGAAAGGTTCCATCTACTCTTAGTGTTTCTTACATATATCTATTTATTTAGATTTTATTTAGATTTTTGCCTCCCCCTCTGTAAGCTCCTTAAGAATAAGGACTGATTCTACTTTTTCTTTGGATGACCAGTGAATTACCATGGGACCTGACATATGGTAAAAATTTAAGAAATGAGTGTCGATTAATTGATTGATTGGACAAAACTACGTTCTATGGTCTCTTCTTGCACTGGTGGTCTAAAATTGTATGATTCAATGAATGAATCAGAGGCTCCTAGAAGGAAAACAAGGGAATTGGATCCAATCACTCTCTCCTAAAAATGTAAACAATTTTTGCTCTTCTACAACTGGGTGGGAAACCACTTTTTCTGCCAAGGGTCATTTGGATATTTATAACATCATTCTCGGGCCACGCAAAATTACCAACTTCTAGAACTGGAGCAGTGGGAGGTTGTTGTTCCTAGTTTTCAGCTCATCAGTTGCCTTGGCAAAGGATTTCGGGGGTTTTATACAGGCCACAGACTGGATGGTTCCCACCCCCATTGTAGAATAATTCTGAACAGAAAGTTCTCCCAAATAGCCAAGCCAGTGTTTCCCTGAGAGGTTGGGTTAACCCCATTGATGAATGACATACACCACCTTGTGGTCAGTGAGAGGAACAACTGGACTTCTAGCTCCCATTTTTCCCAGGGTCTGTGGAATCTGTAGTTGGATCCCATGTCATTCAACTCATGTTGGGTGCAGAGGAAGGAGCAGGTCCACAAGGGGAATGAAAGCTCTTTACTAGACATGGTCCCTGACTTCATAAATGGGGAGAGGGGAGGACATGAGGCAGAAATATGGTTAATATGAAGGGAAAATTCTTGTCAGGACTTTCCACGATGCATTACTATTTGCTGACTGTGTATGATATGTTCTGGAAGGCTAGCACCTCTGGTGGGAATACTGAAAAGTCCTATTCACAGCTGTTCATCCATTTTTGGCTTCCATCTGATTCACCCAACGCTTACCTGTGGCTCCAAGAATCTGTAACATCCACACCCAAGTAAAACTAACTCAACAGGTTGAGGGTAACCAACAAGCCTCAAACTAGTCTAGTGGTTAAACATTCAAAGACTTCACCCCATAAAACAGCAGATGAGGACGACTTGTTCCAATGGCCATAAAGCAGGAGCTATGGAGCACTTAGATCTTGCTCACACATCAAAGGCACCGAGGTCATCCACTGCACCCCTATTGTCTTAACTCACTGGACTTCAGTGGCTCAGGAAGAAAAGGGGAGCCTCATGACTTTATTCGACTCTGGTTCACTTAAATCCAAGGACAAGTCAAGACATCACCCTAGGATGCTATTGATCCTCTTAGAAAACAAAGGACACGCAACAACAATATTTGCTAAGCATGAATGTTATATTTTTCCTTAATAGAAATTCTTATTTCTTCTTCTTTTTTTAATTAAAGCTTTTTATTTTCAAAACATATGCATGGATAATTTTTCAACATTGACCCTTGCAAAACCTTGTGTTCCAAATTTGCCCTTCCATCTCCTGTCCTAGATGGCAAGTAATCCAATACATGTTAAACATGTTAAAATGTATGTTAAATCTATTGTATGCATACATATTTATACATTTATCTTGCTGCACAAGAAAAATCTGATCAAAGGGGAAAAATGAGAAAAAAAATGCAAATGAACAACAAAAAGAGTGAAAATGCTATGTTGGCATCCATACTCAGTTCCCACAATCTTCTTTCTGGGTGTAATCTTATCACAAGATCACTGGAACTGGCCTGAATCACCTCATTGTTGAAGAGAGCCACGTGCATCAGAATTAATCATCATATAATCTTGTACATTGTCAATGTACAAATCTCCTTGTTCTGCTTATTTTACTTAACATGAGGTCTTGTAAGTCTCTCCAGGCCTCTCTGGTATCATCTTGCTGATCATTTCTTATAGAACAATAATATTCCATAACATTCATATACCATAATTTGTTCAGCCATTCTCCAGTTGATGGGCATCCATTCAGTTTCCAGTTTCTGGCCACTATAAAGAGGGCTGCCACAAACATTTTTGAACATACAGGTCCTTTTCCCTCCTTTAAGATCTCTTTGGGATATAAGCCCAATAGAAATACTGCTGGATCAAAGGATATGCACAGCTTGATAATTCTTTGAGCAGAGTTCCAAATTGCTCTCCACAATGGTTGGATCAGTTCACAACTCCACCAACAAATTAATGTCCCAGTTTTTCCACATCCCCTCCAACATTCTTCATTATCTTTTCTTGTCATCTCAGCCAATCTCAGAGGTGTATGGTGGTACCTCAGAATTGTCTTAATTTACGTTTCTTTGATCAATAGTGATTTAGAGCACTTTCTCATATGATTGAAAATAGTTTCTATTTCTTCATCTGAAAATTGTCTGTTCATATCCTTTGACCATTTATCAATTAGAGAATAGCTTGAATGCTTATAAATTTGAGTCAATTCTCTATATATTTTAGAAATAAGGCCTTTATCAGGACCCTTGAATGTCAATTTTCCCCAGTTTATTACTTTCCTTCTAATTTTTTCTGCATTGGTTTTATTTGTACAAAAACTTTTTAACCTAATATAATCAAAATGTTCTATTTTTTGTTCAATAATGAACTCTAGTTCTTTTTTGGCCACAAATTCCTTCCTTCCCCACAGATTTGAGAAGCAAACTCTTCTTTGTCCTTCTAATTTGCTTATAATATCATTATAAATGTTATTTTTAAGCATAAGTATTATTATCTACATTTTACTGATGAGGAAACAAGGTTGGAGGTAGGTAATTTAACATGTAGCTACTCAGTAATGAGCTCCAAAACTGGAACCTGGATTTTCAGACTCAAGACCACTGTTCTTCTTTTTACCACTAAAGTGACTTTCAAGTCTTCTGGTTTTGGGTCCCCTTTATACTCTTAAAATAAAGATTCCCTGTGTTTATGAGAGTCATGTGTAATGGTATATATCATATTAGCTTTGATTTCAAAGACTTTCAAAAGAGTCTTGGGGACCCTGGAAATTCCTAGACTACACTTAAAGAACTGTTGAACTATAACATGCTAATAAGAGACTTTTAAAATGATACAGAAGGTAAAAAGGGGGAAGATCATTAATGAGTTGAAAGATGGATACGATGGAAGTCTATTCCACTTTTGGCTACTTTCTTTGTCTGGAAGGTTTTTTTCCTGACTCCTAGTTCTGCACTCTGGGCCAGAAAGAACAAATTCAATTTCTCTTCCGTGTGACAGCTTTCAAATAATTGAAGGAATCTATTTTGTTCCCCTGAATCTTCTCTTGTCTGGATTAAAATACTTAGTTTTGTTGTTTGTTTTTTTTTTTTCAACCAAATAAACCTAACCCCTCTTTGTTTTGCCAGCCCATTGAAGACAGATATTAAGTTCTCCTTAAGACACTTCTCTGGGCTAAAATACTCCAGTTCCTTGAACCAGTCTTCCCATGGTTTATTTACTGGTCCTCAAACCCCAAGGGTCTCTCTTCTTGGGATCCATTCCAGGCTGTCAGTGATCTTCCTAAAATGTGGTTCTCATACTAAAAAAGGGAAAGGGACTTGCATGTGCCAAAATATTTGTGGCAGCCCTTTTTTTGTAGTGACTAGAAACTAGAAAATGAATGGATATCCATCAATTGGAGAACGGTTGGGTAAATTATGGTATATGAAGGTTATGGAATATTATTGTTCTACAAGAAATGATCAGCAGGATGATTTCAGAGAGGCCTGGAGATACTTATAGGAACTGATGCTGAGTGAAGTGAGCAGAACCAGGAGATCATTAGACACACTTCAATAACAGTACTATATGAAGATGTATTCTGATGGAAGTGGATATCTTCAACATAGAGAAGAGTTAATCCAATTCCAATTGACCAATGATGGACAGAATCAGCTACACCCAGAGAAGGAACACTGGGAAATTAGTGTAAACTGTTAGCATTTTTTGTTTTTCTTCCCAGGTTTACCTTCTGAATCCAATTCTTCTTGTGCAACAAGAAATTTGGTTCTGCACACATAGATTGTATCTAGGATATACTATAACATATTTAATATGTATAAGACTGCCTGCCATCTAGGTGAGGGGGTGGAGGGAGGAAAGGGAAAAAGCGGAACAGAAGTGAGTGCAAGGGATAATGTTGTAAAAAATTACCCATGCATATGTACTGTCAATAAAAAGTTATAATTTTTAAAAATGTGGTTCTCAGAATAGAATACTCTAATTTGGTCTCTTTTTTGGGATATAGAATAGTAATATTTTTACTTCTTTATACTAAACACTGCACTTTTGTTAATCCAGCCTGAGATTATTTGGACACTAAAGTCCTCCTATGCCTCACTGAAGCATGGAGAAAACTGTCAGGGGATCTTTCTCCTAGCCAAGGCCAACAACTCTACATATACCTTTGATCTCATCTCCACCCGGACCTCCAGCGGATCGATGCCACCTAGCATCCTCTCTCTCTCTGTCAGTCTCTATCTCTATTTCTCTCTGTCTTTCTCCTTTCTTTCCCCTTTCATCTTTCTTTCCCCTCCCTCCCATCTGTCTCTCTCATCTTTAATCTCTCCTATCCCTCAACTTCTTTTCTGCTGCCATAAAATCCAAAAACATGAGTTCATATCTCCCTATCCTTAAAAAAAATCCTCACTTGATTTGTTCCCAACAAATATATATTATTTATTATAACTTCATGGTTAAACTCCTTAAGAAAATAAAAAACAATCAGTGCCTCTTCTCTTTACTTCTAAACTATCTATAGTCTGGCTTCATCATTTGGCTGAAAGGTGCTCTCTCTGACGTTACCAATGATCTCTTAATTGACAAATCAAATGACCTGTGTTGAATTTTGATCTTATTATCTCATATAGTTGATTTCTGGATCTATATATGTATCTCTCCCGAGATTCCTCTTGGACATTTCCTAGTTGGATGCTTTATGAGAATCTCAAACTCAAACATGTCTAAAAAAAGATTCACTTTTATCCCCATATTCTTTACCTTCTAAACTTCCCTATTACTATAGTCAAGGGTACCACCATCCTCAAGATCATCTTCCACATCCAAATACAATTTGTTGCCAAATTTATCTTCCTGATATCTTTCATCCAAATCCTTATTACCTCCTGACTACAACACTAGAGGAGATTTCTAACTGGTCTTCCTGCCTAAGTCTCTCCCTAATCCAACCCATCTTCAACTCAGCTGTTAGTGGCTTTTCTAAACTGTAGCTCTGACCCTGTCACCCTTCCTTCTCCAGCTCTTGTCAGTAAGACCCGGTGGCTCCTGATCACATCCAGTATCAAAGAGAAACTATTTGATCAGCATGTGAAGGTCTTTATCACCTGACCCCTTTCTACCTTTTCCTTTCCAATAGTCTAAACTTTGTCTTACCACTGAATTTCGATAACTTTGGAAGAGAGAATGAGTTTGATGACTTGGCAAAGCTCTGTCTCACTTAAGTCCAATCCGTGACCAAGTCAGGACCTTTGGGTCATCATTGATCTATTTTGAAAATGAAAGAAAAACAAATAACAACATTTCACTCCCCTTCACACACTATATGATTCGGATGTGCTGCTCCATTACAGTTCCTAGAACACAACATGGAAGACTCCATTTGCCATTCTTGGTCCCTCCAATCTGCTGATGTCTTCCTCTTTAGGTTCCCCCCCCATTTTCTCCATAATATCTTGTTTTTCAGTAGTATTCTCTATTAGAATGTAAGCTCCTTGAAGACATGGATTATTTTTAGCTTTAGTTTTTCTTTGTATAACCTGCACTTGGCATAGAACTTGACATATAATAAGAGCTTGATAAATGCATGTTAACTTACCGATCAATTCAATGATAAATCAAGATTGCAATACGCTACCCATGTCCTGACAGAGAGGTGATGAACTAAAATGCAGAATGAAACAAGCATTTTTGAACACAGCAAATGTAGGGATATGTTTTGTTTGCTTTTATAAATTTGTTACAAGGATTTTGTTTGTTTTTTTTTCCCCCAAGATGGCAAGAAAAATGGGGGAAATGGTAAGTTGCTTTTTCTCCAAAAGAAAAAAAAAAAAAAGAAACGAGACTCGTTGAATAATTTTTTATTGCACAGAAAAGGGCCAAAGGAAGGTCAGATGGAATCAAACAGCTTTAAAATTTCCATGCTGGAAGTCACTATATTCATCAATAAAAAAGTAAGTTCTACTTGAGAGAGAAGTACTTTTCATTCAGTCCTTTCTCTGTTCTTTTTCATAAGATGCAACGCTTATTTTAACTTGATATTTGCCAAGTTTCAGATCAATTTAATTTAAAAAGACATAAAAATGGCATTAGCTTTGGGACTACCATATCAGATTATAGGCTTAAGCTTGATTGTGTTCAATTTGCCTGAAGAAGGGGACACAAGCAAGCTTAGAGTCCAAAGAAATTGGTAAAACCTCCAAGAATGGAGTGGGGGGAGTCTCACTGGGCTCTGCCATAGTCAGAGGATTTGGTTCTGGGTGCCACTGTTCAGGAAGGTAGTGAGACTGGAGGAAGGACACTCAAAGAGGGCATCCAAAAAGGCAAAGGGTCTCAAGTCCTTGGAACATGGAGATTGCTTGAAGGAACTGAGAATTTTTAGCTGCAGATAACTCAGGGAGGAAACAATTCATGAGAACTTAAGTACCTGGAAGGTCATGATGTGAAAGGATGACCAGACTTGGTCTATTGGCCCCAGAAGGCAGAAATAGGAGAAAGGAATAGAAGCTACAAATAATCCTGTTTAGGCTTTCTTTTATCCAAGCAGAATGGGATAGTGGGTACTTCATCCCTGGAAGTACCCGTAGCAATCTATCTGCTTGGAGAACAGACTTTCATTCGGACATATGTTGGACTAGAAGCTTCTGGGGTCTCTTCCAACTCTGAGGTTCTATGAATGATTCTGTTTATGTCTCGTTCTTCTGTGCCATCCAAAGCTGCCCTCGGCACGTTCACTTTCACCAAATCCCATCAATGTCATGTTTAAGGGGACAGTGGAACACAGAGCAGTTTTGATCCCAAACTTGCCTTCTTCTCAGCAACATCTCTACTCAAAAAGCTTCATGTATACCAGCATTAAATAACTCAAAAGTGGATAAAAATTACTAAGAGTGTGAGAGGGGAAAAAACCAAACCACAGGAAGACTATTCATAGTTGGCTATTTCCAGTTTATCTGGAGATGTGAATTTCACTTACAAAAGGGATCATGGGATCACAGATTTAGTGTGGGAAGTGTCTTTAGTCTAACTTCCTCACTTGATAGATGAGGAAACTGAGGTCCATAATCTTTCCCAAGGTCACATTTCCTGTGAAATAAGATTTTTGGGTTAGGATTTTGTTTTTCAACCAATATGTTGAAGCTGGGGTTCATCTTAGGACACAAAAGAGGAGAGTTGGGAGGAGCTCTTCCTAGGGAACTTCTGCATTCTTTTCTAGATGTAGGTAAAAAAGAGAAGATTCCCCCAAATGCTAGATGACCAACTATTGCCCCAACCAATGGGGCTTTCCATCCTAACTAAATTAGCCTGCAGGTCGTCCCCCAAGAATGGTTGTCCCTGGAGCCTGGAATGCCCTCTCTCTCACCTCCGCTCATCCCTCTCTTGGAACCCCTCATTCCCTTCAAGGCTCAATGCACATGCTACAACTCAGAGGAAGGCTCTTCATATCCACTCCATTATTAGGAATGTCTTTTCTCCTCCCTTCCTACCAGAGATATACCTTATATTGCTTTTATTTTGTATGTATTTATCTGCCTACATTTTGGTTCTTCTGAGAATGCAATCTCTGAGGAGAGGAACCTATGGCTTTCCTCTATTAATTCCAATTTATCCGACTACATGGTTATTTGCATGTTGTACCCCCCATGAGATTATGAACTCAAGATCAGAGACCGTCTTTCACCTTTGTATCTCTAGTGCTTAACACAGTGCCTGGCACACAGTAGGTGCTTAATGTTTATTGATTGTGCCAGTACATTTCTTGGTTTACAATAGGCACTTAATACTGATTTAATAGAGTTTTTATTCTGGCACAGAAGGCAGCATGGTATTGTGGAATAAAGGATTTGGAATTCTTGTACCTGGATTCTAATGCTGGCTGTTACTACCTGTGTGACCTCAGACAGAAAACTGGCCCTTAATTTTCTCATCCATCCAATGGGGGGGGGGAGGCTCTGACATCGTGGTCCTGACTTACAGCCGAAGACTTTGAGGTACCCATCAACTCTGAGACCCTGAAAATCTTCTGATCTAGTCAGAAAAACCCAGTAGTGAATATCAGATTTGTAGCCTGGGTTCAAACCTGGCTCCGGCCAATGCTTTTTTCTGCACCTCAGTTTCTTCATCTGTTTTTTTTCGTTTGTTTTTTTTGTTTTTGAGGCTGGGGTTAAGTGACTTGCCCAGGGTCACACAGCTAAGAAGTGTTAACTGTCTGAGACCAGAGTTTCTTCATCTGTTAAATAAAGTTGAAATAGACAAGTTCAAAATCCTCTTCCAATTCTGAACATTTCAAAAAATTCTCTCCTTTCCCTGAATATTGTACCATTCTCATCAGTGATTTTTGGCTATAATTACTTCTAAATTTATTTAATTCCCCAATTAGATTTGAAAATCTTGGAGGGAGGAGCAAGGGAATCCCTCACATCAGCCAGCACACAGTAGGCACTTAGCATTTGGACCAGCACTTCTTCCCACTCCTGCCATCAATTTCAGGTGGAATCTTAGACCTGAGCTTAGGGTTGCTGGTTCTTGGTCAAAATGGTCTCCTCCTTCTCCAATCAGAAGGACTGAAAGACTTTCCCCCTCCTCTCAAATGAGCTTCGGCCCCACTTTATCTTAATAAACTTAAGTGGTTAGAATTAGAAAAACATTGGCCTGAGGTAGAATAACAATGGATTCTAGAGACCAGAGGTCACTGGTGAGACTCCTGACTATCGGATGAGACAGATATTCCAAGTACTACTAATCGCTCTTTACAGATAAGATGAAAACTCAGACAGGTGGCATCTTCTCTAGGGTCACCCAGCTAGAAAGTGTCAGAAGCAACATTGAGATAAGTAACTAGGGGGATGCAGTGGGCCTTAGTTCAAATGTCACCTCAGACACTTGATCTAGGGGAAATTTAATGTTTGCCTCAGTTTCCTCATTTGTAAAATGAGAATAGGATGTTAAGGGTCATTGAGGATGAAATGAGACAATACTTATAAAAGCACAACACAGTGCCTAGCACACAGTATGCTAGCTGTTATTAATATGTATTAAATATTATTTTATTATTAAACAGGTTGTTTTAACTCCATTACATCTAGTGCCCAAACATGCTGCCTCTCAAAAGCCTTGTGACCTCTGGATCTGCCTGCTATGAGCTGTGTAAACTTGAGCAAGCCACATGGAAGGGAAGATCCCTCCACTCCTCAAATTAGGAAGATTTGGGTTCCTGTAAGGGAGGAGAGCTTTGCCTTTTCTCCTGGGCTCATGGAATGGGGCTGGCCTGCCTTTTATGTCCATGAGCACTTGCAAAGGCAGCTGACACTGCATTCTGGCTAACAAAAGGCCCCTTTGAAGGCTTTGCCATAGTCTGATTTTAAAAGGAAGTTGGATATTCTCGAAGGTGTTCACCATGAGGTGAGAAACTTAGTCCAGGCAGCTAAATGAACAGCTGATAGAAGGTTGGACCAGGAGCCAGTGAGACCAGAGTTCAAATGTTATCTAACACTTATTAGCTGAGTGGTCCTAGGTAAGTAACTCAACCTTCTTTGCCTCAGTTGCTCATCTGCAAAATGGGGACAATAGTATCTATTTCACTGGATGGTTGTGAGGCTCAGATGAGATAACTCACAAAGCTCTTCACAGAGTGCCTGTACATAATTGGTAGGTGCTTAATAAATGCTTATTTCCTTCTTCCCTTGGGGCAGCCATTCCAGTGCCCGACTGACTCTTCCACATTCCGACTCTCTTCCTTTGATCAATCTACCTTCTGCAGCTCTTGAAGAGCCAGACATGGGCAGGCTGGCAGCCTTGGCGGTCGAGGGCCTAGCGCTGTTCATCCCTGATCAATGACAGGACCGAAGTCCCTTCCAGCTTAAAAGCCCTGACTCAGTGGCTCTCCCAGGGCCTGGCTTTCTCAGGTGAGAAGATTAGATTCAGTTATCTGAGGCCATTCCAGTTGAATACATGAGACTGGACTTTTGTGTCTGTATAGAGTTAAGGTATCTCCATGTCAAAAGCAGCAGCATTTGAGCCCTAACTTGGGATGATTTGGGGTCCAGATCCTGCCTTTGCCCCTCCTCCAATGCCCTATACGCAGCTAGTGTGTTTTTTCCTCCGTATTAAGAGGCTGGACCTCTGAGTCCCACCTAGCTCTGATTCTGGGAGCCTTCTCTCCTCCAGGTCCATTTCCCAATCGGTCAGGTGACCTCCAAGGTCCCATCCAGCCTCAAGGACAAGACCAGGGGTTAGCACGGACAAGGTACCGCAGTTTCCAAAGCACTTTCCACGTCCCTTCTGATACTCACAAACCAGATAAATGCCATCATTCCTGCTCTCCTACATGAGGAAACTGAGGCAGAGCCATCATCCAGCTCATTTATTTTCCCATAAAGTGTTAGGATTAGATAATCTCTAAATGTCTCATTATGGGAGACAAGTATGGGGAAGGGCACGCCATCTATCCCTGGGTTCCAACACCTTGCTACATGTGTTGCCCAACACCAAACGTAGACCCAGTTTCCTTCTCTGTAAGAGTTGAGATCTCTCTCAGCTATAAATCTCTGCACCGTGATCATTCTTCTGAGCTGATTCCTTCTTTGTAAAATGAGAGGGATGAGTTGGATGATCTCACTGGTCTCTCCCCACTTCGTAGCTAGGGGACCGTACATATCCCTCCACAGCTGGGATACTGTACATATCCTTCCAGTGCTAGGGTACCGTACACATATCCCTCCACAGCTAGAGTACTATATCCTCCCTCCAGCCTCAATCTCCTCCCTTATAAAATCCCAGCCTAACTCACCCACTCTGGGCAGCCCTTCTGCTCCTCCCTCAGCCCCGCCCCCCATGCCAGTCCCATCACTCGACACTCGACACAGATGTATCAATACTTTATTTTTTCCTCCAGCTCCAGTGATACAACTGTAGCAGCATTTTGAGAAACAAACATCCCACACACCAATGCACACTCCTTCCCCCGCCCCCCAATCCGCCCCATTCCTTCTTTAAACAGCAGATTTAACATCAGAAAAGAGGGTCGGACAGCATTTGATACAAACTACAGGCAGCCATTACAATGTTTTCATTTTTAAACAATACTCTTGCTCCCTTAAAAAAAAAAAATACACTTTGTGTTTTTGCACTTCCGAAGCAGTAAACACATTTGGATTTCACGGGCTAAACAGAATACAAGTCATGCTCTCCCCTCATCCCCAGTCAAACACAGTGGTCCCGGGCAGGACGGGCAGCCTCCCAGAGGGAAAGCTGGGCCCATGTGGTTTCTAGCATCGTATGATAAAGTGACAGAGATCGGGGAAGCGGGCAAGTTAGCCGGCAGTTAAGTTGGAGTTGGGACAGTGAGGAAGAAGAATCAAGTTTTGAAGGTTTATCTTGTCCATTCCAATGACAGAAAGAGTAGAAAAGCAGCAAGTTAGCCAGCAGTTAAGTTGGGATTGGGGTAAGCCAATCTTGAAAGTTTATCCTGTCCATCGCACTTGATTTTAGGAAGGTAGAACCCTGGACTTGCCTCCTTCAAATCAGAAATCATCCATTTAGTCAAGGCACAGGACAAACAGATTTTGCCAGACACAAGCCCAGGGCCCACTGTGCTCTTCATGGCTAAGTGATGGACTTCAAGCCCAAGGGAAGACATGATTTCATTTCTGGCTTGGAATCCCGGCACCCAGTAGGCACTTTAGCTGCTTAATCAAAGGCAAAGTAAGGTGAGCTCAGACCGGGGACCTGAAAAACAAGTCCCTTCCCTAAAGAAAGAGCCTCGCTTGGACGAGCGGGCATTCCAGTTTGTAAATACCACTTGAGGCGAAAGTTTCAGGAGGAACAGGAAACGGCTGGAAGGTGGGGGAAGACTAGGGGAAAGGAGGAGGAGAAACTATTTTAGAAAATAAATTAATCCTGGCTCTAGATTGTACAGATTCTACCCTTCCGCTGCCCACTTCCCCCACGCCCCCGATGCCCAACATGGCATGGGCGAAACACGCCTGGTATAACGTGGCCCCAGCCCGCGTGAGCTCTGCTGAGGCTGGTGCAAGTTATCTGGATCCTGACGAGGTCACTAGATCTGTCTGAGGGACCTCTCCCATCTCCATGAATGAATGTATTCCATTCATACCTAACTGGGTGGCTTCAGAGGCATCGCCAAGCCAAGACTGCCTTGCCTGAAGACTAATCATCCCTCCCTGTGTCCCCAAGCCTGGCGCTCTCTCTCAAAAGAGCCCTAGAAATCGGCCCCAATCCCAGGTCAGAACGCAATCAGAGGCACCCTGGCCAAGGACAAGTGACTGGTGGCCATCTCTGGGGCCTTCTCAGCGTCTCTGCCAGGAGAAATGCCCACTGGCTGAGACTTACAAACAGGCACTTGGGCAAGGGGAAGAGCGGGGCAAATTAGTCTTTTTGGGTCTGGCAGCTAGCAACAGGTTGGGAAAAAAACAGGTTTGCATTTTTTTTTTTTTTTTTGAGGAGATTGTCATTCAAGACACACTATAAAACTTATAAGGGCCTCCAAGTCATTTGTAATCTAAGTGCTAAAATTGGAAAACCATCTCAAAGATCTTGTCCCTCTCTGAAACTCAAATTCTTCCTCTATCAATGAAGCAGATCCCCCCCATCTCACACACACACACACAGAGGACACAGAGACACACTTTTTTGGCACCTCCTCCCAGGCATGGAAGAGCAAAGATGAGCTTTAGCAAGGTAGTTCTCACCCCTCCTCCACAGGAGGCTGAAGGATCAAGACCCTAAGAATTACCACAGGAAAAAATGATCTGAAAATGAAGGGTCCAGGACAGAATAAGCTGCTCTGCCTACATGCGCCAACCACACACCCCTGTGCTAGAAACAATCCACCTCAGCCGGTGGGGAAGAGGAGGATCCTCAGGACCAAGGAAAAGGGTCTTGTAGGGCCCTGGTCAGAACTTCAGAACACACACACACACAACATGGAGGCCAAACCCCCCACACCAGCACAAACCTTCCATCTGGAGATATTGGCGGGGGCCGCCCCGGCCTCGGCCTTCCTTACAGGGAGGGCCTTGAAGGACATGGGAGTCTCCATCAGAGACCAGGAGAATGGAGTGCTCGCTCTCCAGGGCCTTGGAAAAAGAGATTCATCCAACCCTAAAGACAGTCCCAGTCTGCAGAGAAGACCTGAGCAATCCCACCCCCAACCAAGTCTCAATTTCCTCATCTGTAAAAGCAGGGAGACAGCTCAAATGGTCTCTAATTTAATGCCCCAAGTGTGTAAAGAAAAGAAACGACAAAGTAGTCACTTTTTTCCTCTTGGTTAGATTTTTTTTTAAAAAGGTAGGTTTTTTTGGTTGTTTTTTTTTTTTTCCTCCCATAAAGAAAAGAAAAAGTTCCAAAGTATAAACTCAACATTACATACATTCAAGTGAAACTTCCATGGGGGGCAGAGAGGGTGACTAACCTCTAGGCTTTCAGGCCACCCCTGGAGGTTGGGTAAAGATGCTTCGGTGCTTAATTATATCTCATGACGGGAGAAACTGAGCCCTTTATTTTATTTTTAAAAAAGCTTTAAAATCTCATCTGTAATACTATTTGTACACTCTCCCACCCACACACACACGTACACACACAAATACAACTCTAAATAGAAAAATAAAGGATAAACATTATCCATCTATTTTTATATTGCGTAATGGAACTTGTATATACATATATTTAATTTGTCTTTGACATCTTAAGTCTCTGAAGTGCAAACTCCCACCTATCCAGACTCCCCCCAATATCCCCAATCCTATTCTGTGGATTTCTAGGGAAGAGGAAAAGTCACGTTCGTTCCTCTGGCAGGGGAGGCAAAAGGCAAGAGGAGGGAGGGGGAAGGCATTCATCTTTCTTCCACTCAAATCTTTCCCTAATCACCAGCCGCCATTTTGGATTTGTGCCCTGGCGCTGGGTCGACGCGCCAAGCCCCCCCCCCCCCTCAAGGCCAGCCACAGGGAGGGGCTCGTCAGTGACCCCGCAAGAATCACGAAGCTCGTACATCTTGGTCCCAGGGCGCGGGGGAAAGAGGCTGCGGCTGGGAAGGGGGGATCCTTTCTTTGTTAAATAAGATGCTGGAATTGCTCCCCCACGTTTGGTTCCTTTAGTACAAAGTTGTTTTCTCTGTCCGGTGCTTTGTAAGGAAGTACTTGAAAAACTCATAGACTGACCAGGAGATGGCTGTGGAAGGCATCTGGTAAATTATCCGTGCTTGGATACCTTTAAAGTACCCAGAAACGCCACTGAGCTGGTACACCGTCCGGAAGGCGTTGGCCATGCCTGACAGATGTCCGCTGACGTTGGCCAGGGAGAGCGCCATGTTTTCCTGAGTGTTGAGGAGAGTCTTACAGACATCCAGGGGGGTTGTGGCGGCTGCGGCGATGGCCCCGGCCAGCCCCCCTGCAAGGATGTGAGACTGGGGGTTGTAGCCGCGGAGGGGGTTCATCTGTTCCTGAAGGAATTCATAGGTAATAAAGTGAATGGATTGGAAGGGGATGTTCATGGTGAGCTGGGTGGTATAGCTCCGGTAGAAGGCGCGCAAGCCCTCTTTCCTCCACACGGCCCGGATACATCGAAGAGCCGAATGGTGAGGGGAGTTGTACATCTGCATGCGCTGCTTCACCACTGGCAGTAGAGGGTGCCCATGGTCCAGCATCCAGGTGGAGACGGCGGCCAGCCGGGAGGAGGCAAGTTATAAAGAAAAACAGGCAAGTTAGACCCAAGCAAGGGACACGGACAGCGGCTCTCAGCAGCCAGCGCCTCCGGATTTGCCCCCGGCCCGCGACTTCTTAGCCTTTCTCAAGTCCCGGACCCCTTCTCAGAATCATGTTTTACAATAAAATCCAGGAGATTACAAAGGAAACCAAAGATCAGTAAAAATAAAAGTCACTTTTCCCCCAGTGAAGTCCCCAGGTTAAGGAGCCCTGTCTTACCCATCCACCCCTCCTCCCCAAGCTGTTTTCATTAACTTAGTTTTTAAAAAAAATCTCCTGTAGCATAGCCTGATCATCCCAATCTCAGAGAAGGCCTCCCAGAGGGGCACATAAGGACCCCGACTCTGGATGCTGCAGAGAAGTCTCATCATTATAACCACCCAAATTTCCCAGGCTCACCCCAAACTTCCAATCCTTGGAAATAAGTATTTTATTGTTTGTGATTGTATCAATTAGGACAGTGCCCGACTCGTGGTAGGTGCTTAATAAATGCTTATTGATGAACTACAGGATGACTGTCTCCTAACATAGAGAGTACATTTAAATGGACTATGTGAATACTCTTAGGTCAACTAAATACATTTTTTTTTCTCCTGAGACAGTTGGGGGTCACACAGCTAGGAAGTGTTAAGTGTCTGAGGCCAGATTTGAACTCGGGTCCTCCTGACTTCAGAGCTGGTGCTCTATGTACTGCACCCTCTAACTGACCCTAAAATACATTCTTTAAGAAGGAGCTGGCTTGGGGAATTAATGAACGATCATACACAAGATCTCAGAGGTCATCTAGGATCACAGCTCTAGAATCAGAAGGGACCTTCTGGATCATCAGGCCTAATATCCTCTCATTTTACAAATAGGGAAACTGAAGTGCAGGAAGGCTACCCATACTTAAGAATACCTCTCTACAATGTGAGCTAGAACTGTTCCATTTTTGCCTTCAAAGCCTCGCACAGACCCAGAGAGGCTCTTAAGAGTCTGAAGAATGGAATTGTAGACTCTCTAAAAAAAAAGTGGGCTATTTTGTGCTTAAGGAACTCCAGGGCTATGGAATTCACCATCTGGATCAAACCAGGCCTTTCCTATTCTGGATTAGCTCCATTAGACCAGCTCCTTGGGGGCAACAATTATTTCTCCTTTGATCTTTGCCTCCCCAGGACCCAATAGAGTGCCTTTCTTAATACTTTTAAATCAAGGCTGAATTGAATCACTCAAATGATAAAAGGGAAAACTTTCATCCACTATTCTTAGTTCTGGACCACTTGGTTCCCACACCATGATCCTATGGCCCAAGCAGAACAAGAGTTACCCCTCTCCCAACAAGGCAGCTCTTCAATTGTTAGTCCCCCTCTTGGAAACAAAGACTAATTAATTAATTCCAGGCTCCTTCAAGCTGGTTATTAAATATGCAAAAAGGAGACCATGCTTAAACTCCAAGAAGCAGGGATTTAATTCTCACTAAGTGAGACAGAAAAGACCACAAGTCTCAAGTTTTTTTTCAAAACCAAATCCACAATCTGAGTTCATTTAGCAGCCCGGGTACAAATCTAGAGGGGAACGGGGGTGGGGGGAATATCTCAAAGTAAAATTAGACAACAGCTTATGAGTTTCCTTAAGAAGCAGCGAGGATTCTGGGGTGGATGAGATAGCAAGGCAGTGGGATTCATATTTAGAGGGTCCGGGTACAAATTCTAGCTTGGCCACTCATTCCATAGCCACATGACTTTAGGCAAATGCTGTATCTCCATGGAACTCAGTTTCTCCTCTTAAACCGTGAGTCTGATTCTCTATTAGGTATAATAAGTTTTGATATCTTTGAGTTTTCCTTTCTGAAACTTTATGCAAACAGATTATAAGGAATCTTTACAGGACTGAGTCTTTTTTTGTTTTGTTTTGTTTTGAAAAAAGACCATCCATAGCTGATGTTTCTGGAATCAGTCTTTCCTGGCCCCAAGGCTGCCTGGGTGAAGTTACGGTCTGAGGAGCACTCAGGAAATTCTGTAAGCTCTCCAAGACCATCTCCCTGATTCAGACAGCTGATGTTTACGAAATCGGAAGCAGCTGGCTCTTTCTTCCCCATATTCAACCCCCCCAAGTCCTTACTCATCATTCTAGCTTTTACTTTACAAATAAAAACAATCAGCTCTGCCAGGGTGTCTCAACCTAGACAGTGGGAGGAAATCCAACTAAAAATCAACCCTTTCATTCCCCTGAAACACTGCTGAACACCAAGGCTAACAAGGGAAGTTCTCTTACTGTCCCGTAACAGAGAAACATGAGACCTTTAGTCTCTAATAGCTTTAGGAGGCATCCCCTCTGAACCCAAGGTCCACTGGACAACACAAGTCCAAGAGCTTCTTTTTTCCCCTAATGCTCTTCCAGGGTCAGCAAAGCACAAAGCGGGGTTGGATTCCTAAGTCTGTATTTCCCAGTGAGACCATTTGCTATCAGGGTGACTTAGGCCTCAGTTTCCCAATCTATAAAGGGGTTGGATTATATGACCGGTCAGTAATGCTCTGAATTTGTCATCAGAAGATCTGTATTTAATTCCCAACACAGCCCCTACATACACAACCTCTTTGTATGATTCTGATCAAGTGAATGAACCAGTCTGGGTCTCAGTTTTCTTACCCATATAATATGAAGAGGCTGGATTTGGTGACCTCTAATCTCAGTTTTCCTGTTCATATAATGGGAAGAGGCTGGATTTGGTGACCTCTAATCTCAGTTTTCTTATCCATATAATGGGAAGAGGCCCCAATGTGGTGACCTCTAAGATCCTTTCCAGGATTCCTATGATTCTATAACTCATTACAGCTGGTACCATCACCAAATAGAGACTGGATCATGGGTCTTTCTAGATTCTTTATATCATCTCAGACTAGGGATTCCTAACCTTGTTTCTCCTATATGGCTAGCAAAACATTTTTAAAAACCAGTTCCTAGGCCCTAAATTAAGAACCTGTGTGAAAGTTGCCTAGAACTTGAGTGACTTGCCCAGATTATACAGCCAAGAAGTCTAGTTTGGAACTCTGGTCCTTTCCTTTTCACAACTGGTAGCCAATTCGGGATACTGAGGTCTGACCACTGACCTTGGAAGAACTTTACCTCCTCCAGAAAGAAGCCTCTGGTCTTTCTCAGAATCATAGCCCTGAGAACACAGATGGGATCACATTTAAATGAGAAAAGGGAAGAGAATAAGCATTTATTTAGCCCCTATTACTTGTCAGGCACAAACTAAGTGCTTGATCCATATTTTGATCCTTTGATCTTCACAACAACTCTGTGAGATAGGTGGTGGTGTATCCCTGTTACGGCTGAGGAAACTGAGGCAGAGCAAGGTGACTTGGCCAGGATCACACAGCTAGTGAGTGTCTGATGCCCTATTTGAACTCTGGCCTTCTCACATCACCTACCTGCCTCAGTAATTAACCACCTTATTTTTACTTAAGGAGCCCTGTGAGAAAATAAACTCTGGGGTTTGTTCTTGGTCTCCCTTAACTATTCCTCCCTCCAAGCTGTAGGGCCTTGCTCCAGTTTCCCCCTTCCCCAGGGCGGGGACACGTTACCTTCAGCGGGATTCATTACAGCATCATGGAGTAGGGTGGCCATACTCCCCGCTATTCCTGCAAAAAAAACTCCAGAAAGTTAGCCTCCCAAAGTAAACGGCTGGGGCTCAGTCCCTGGGGACCTCAAGCTAAGCCTCTCCAGGCCTGGCTTCTTAAGATGAAGGGAAAAAAAAAAAAAAAGGCAAAACCACTTACCATCAGGTGACTGGTTTTTTTTATCCCCCAAGGTTTCTAAGCGTGGGCAGAAATGAGAGGGGAGGAAGGATCTGTGAGGGTGGGGGAAGGGGGGCTCAGCCAATTCTGGTCCTCTCAAGCAGGGGTTCTCAAACTACAGCCTGCACTGAGGACGGTTATATTATGGCAATTGGGCTGAGGGGTGGAGACAGAGTATAAGTTTTTGTTTTTACTATAATCCAGCCAATATAGTCCAACAGTCTGAGGGACGGTGAACTGGCCCCCTATTTAAAAAGTTTGAGGACCACTGTCAAGGGATCTGTGGGGAGGACCTAAGGCCAGAGAGCTCTCAGAACCGCCCCCCTCACCCTCCGTGGATTTTCCTCACTGCCCTCTCCTCCCTCTCCCCCAAATGCTAATAATTCAATCTAGCCCATTCAATAATTCCATTCCTTAATCCCGGCCCCATGGAGCCCATTGGAGAGGGGGGTGATGGGAAGGCACGGGCAGAGAGGAAAATGAAAGAGAAGGGGGATCTTGAAGGACAATTCTTGGGTGGCCATAACTGAGAAATGGATCCAGAAGATACTTCAAGAAATGCTAGTGATACTATGGATACCGAGGTCTGTGGCTAAGATCAGAAAACCAGGTGTGGCTCCCAGGAAAGTGGGTCTACACCATCCCACAAAGCCATCACCTCGTAAAAACCAGAGCCAGAGGTCCGCCTCTCCTAACTCACCCTTCCGGGTCCAGCCCCCGGGAACTGAACTTTACAGTAGGCAGCTGAAGCGCTGACTGAGCTAGGAATCAGGGGATCTGGCTACAGATCCTCATTGGAGGAAGGGCCTTCATTTCTCTGAGCCTCAGTTTCCCCAGTTGTACAGTGACAAGCCTGGACCAAGATATGACCTTGAAGGCCTAATGAGGCTCTCCCAGAATTCAAATGCAATGGGGCTGCTAGGCTGGGACCGCGCAGGAAGGAGATTGAAATCCGCGGATTACCCCTCTCGGGAGAAATCCTGCCTGGGGGCGGGGCTGGGCCGGGCCTGAGCAGGTGAAGTCCGTTCTCCAGTCCTGCCTCGAGACGGGGAAGCCCACCAAGTCGTCTCTACACTCCTGGGGGAGGGGGACGGGAGAGGGCCAAAGTCATCAAAAACCTAAATCGCGACGACTCGTAGGTGGCCATGACTAAGAAAAGGTCCCAGCAGGCACTTCGGGAAACAACACATGAGTGACGAGAGATAGCCTGGTTTGCTTTTGGGGGGAGGGGAGGAAATGGGAGGGGGGGCGCGCGCGGAAAAAAAAAGCTCTCCCTCTCAGCTAAGCTCGGAAACCCAGGTGTGGCTCCGGGAAAGCGGGTCCACTCCGCCCCCCCCCCACGCCACCCCCGAAGCAAACACCGGAGCCCAAGCCCCGCCTCTCCTAACTCACCCTCCCGTTTCCAGCCCCCGCGGAACGTTACAGAAGAGCCGTATAGGAACTCACAAAACCCTGTCTCCACCCCCCTTCTCCTCCAAAAGTAAACTACTCCATCCCTTGCTCCCAGAACGCCGCGGTCTCAGACAAGCCGCAGGGGCGGGCGGGCCCCTCGTGGTGCTCCGCTCGGAGAATACGCCTCGGGTCAGTCCTGGACACTTCTCGCCAGATCTGGGAAAGCGTCAGCTTTCTCTCGCCGGTGCCGCCGCGGGGCCAAAGGTCTTTTTTTTAAACATAGTCTGAGAGGCTGTTCAGAGAGCGCGTTCTCTCGCCCGCGGTCACGGTCTCTTCCTACTTAAGGTCTGCTCAATAAAGGTCTATCAAAAGAGTCTGAGTGTTAAAGCAAAGATCAAAAAACCAAAAAGGCACAAAAAGTTCCCCACAGTTCGGAAAAACGGACTCTTTCTATGTCTATCTAGAAATCTACTCCTCCAGAGAGAGAGAGAGAGATGGGCAGGGCTACTGGTCGTTACTGTCAAGCAATCGGGCCGCAGACGGGGCGGGTTAGCTCGCTGGGTCACCCGGGGAAAGCCCCAAGGAAGCAGAGGGGGGAGGGGCTGCTGGAGAACAGAACGGAGCCGCGAGGCTCCAGACAAACGCGTTCAAAATACCATTGGCCAGGTGGCTGTTTCCTCGGCGGTTCAGGACCTCATTGAAAGTTCTTTTCATGTTTTCGTAGCAGCCAAAATACATGGCGTGGGCCGGCCCCGCCCCCATCACCATCACGTTGAGACCCCGCAAGGGTCTCCAGAAGCCTTCAGTCCGGATGATTTTCTTGAGGGCGCCAAATACGCTGGTGTAGCGGGCCTTGGGATCCGGGTGCAGGCTCTGCATTCTGGTCTGCGTGGAGAGGGAGAGAACAGAGTGGGCGTGAGGGACCGGGCACACACCTGGGGAGAGTCATCGGGTCAGATCCCCCCTCGTGGAAAAGGGCGCGAGAGGGAAACTCACTCGGAGAAAGAGGTCAGTCCCGCCCCCCTCGTTTAAAGGATGGCCAAAGGGAAAGAGGTCAATCCCACTCCCCTCATTTAAAGGATGGCCAAAGGGAAAGAGGTCAATCCCACTCCCCTCATTTAAAGGATGGCCAATGGGAAAGAGGTCAATCCCACTCCCCTCATTTAAAAGATGGCCAAAGGGAAAGAGGTCAATCCCACTCCCCTCATTTAAAGGATGGCCAATGGGAAAGAGGTCAATCCCACTCCCCTCATTTAAAAGATGGCCAAAGGGAAAGAGGTCAATCCCACTCCCCTCATTTAAAGGATGGCCAATGGGAAAGAGGTCAATCCCACTCCCCTCATTTAAAAGATGGCCAAAGGGAAAGAGGTCAATCCCACTCCCCTCATTTAAAGGATGGCCAATGGGAAAGAGGTCAATCCCACTCCCCTCATTTAAAAGATGGCCAAAGGGAAAGAGGTCAATCCCACTCCCCTCATTTAAAGGATGGCCAAAGGGAAAGAGGTCAATCCCACTCCCCTCATTTAAAGGATGGCCAAAGGGAAAGAGGTCAATCCCACTCCCCTCATTTAAAGGATGGCCAATGGGAAAGAGGTCAATCCCACTCCCCTCATTTAAAGGATGGCCAATGGGAAAGAGGTCAATCCCACTCCCCTCATTTAAAGGATGGCCAAAGGGAAAGAGGTCAATCCCACTCCCCTCATTTAAAGGATGGCCAATGGGAAAGAGGTCAATCCCACTCCCCTCATTTAAAGGATGGCCAAAGGGAAAGAGGTCAATCCTACTCCCCTCATTTAAAGGATGGCCAAAGGGAAAGAGGTCAATCCCACTCCCCTCATTTAAAAGATGGCCAAAGGGAAATGCAAAGAAAGGGTCAATCTCATCCTTCTCATTTAAATGACTGTGAAAGAGAAGTGCGGAGAAGGGGCCAATCCCAACTCCCTCATTTAAAAGATGGCAAAAAAGAGTAAAAAAAGCATCAGTCCCACTCCTTTCATTTAAAAGCTGGCGAGAAGGAAGTACAAAGAAGGGGTCACAGAGGCTCCCTAGATAATGGTCATCCTCGAGCTCCGGGGAAGCCCAGATATGAAGGAGCAGCCTTGGCCACACTGGGACCCCTCCCCCCCTTCCCTTACAAAGTGCCAGACGCAGAGTAGGTCTCATTAAATGTCAAGTGACTAAGAGTGAGTGATTAAAGAGCAGCTGCAAATGACCTTGTCTCAATTGATCAAGATCCCCTTCTGGCTTAGAGACAAGACCCTAGGAATACTTTCTACCTCAATAAAACTAGCTCTTAATACACTATGACCAAGTGGGATTTATACCAGGAATGCAGGGCTGGTTTAATATTAGGAAAACTATTAGTATAATTGACCATGTTAATAATCAAATTAATAAAAACCATATGATCATCTCAATAGATGCAGAAAAGGCATTTGATAAAATCCAACATCCATTCCTACTAAAAACGCTTGAGAGTATAGGAATAAATGGACTATTCCTTAAAATAATAAGGAGCATATATTTAAAACCTTCAGTAAACATCATATGTAATGGTGATAAACTAGAACCTTTCCCTGTAAGATCAGGAGTGAAACAAGGTTGCCCACTATCACCATTACTATTCAATATAGTACTAGAAACTCTAGCCTTGGCAATAAGAGCCGAGAAAGAGATCCAAGGAATTAGAGTAGGAAATGAAGAAATCAAATTGTCACTTTTCGCAGATGACATGATGGTATACTTAGAGAACCCCAAAGACTCTGCTAAAAAGCTATTAGAAATAATTCAGAATTTTAGCAAAGTCGCAGGATACAAAATAAATCCACATAAATCCTCAGCATTTTTATACATTAACAACACAATCCAACAGCAAGAGATACAAAGAGAAATTCCATTCAAAATAACAGTCGATAGTATCAAATATTTGGGAATATATCTACCAAAGGAGAGTCAGGAATTATATGAGCAAAATTATAAAACACTTGCCACAAAAATAAAGTCAGATTTAAATAATTGGAAAGACATTCAATGTTCTTGGATAGGCCGAGCGAATATAATAAAGATGACAATACTCCCCAAACTAATCTATTTATTTAGTGCTATACCAATCAGACTCCCAAGAAACTATTTTAATGACCTAGAAAAAATAACAACAAAATTCATATGGAAGAATAAAAGGTCGAGAATTGCAAGGGAACTAATGAAAAAAAAGTCAGAGGAAGGTGGTCTAAGTGTACCTGATTTAAAGCTATATTATAAAGCAACAGTCACCAAAACCATTTGGTATTGGCTAAGAAATAGACTAGTTGATCAGTGGCATAGGTTAGGTTCACAGGACAAGATAGTGAATAAAAATAGCAATCTAATCTTTGACAAACCCAAAGATCCCAAATTTTGGGATAAGAATTCATTATTTGACAAAAACTGCTGGGAAAACTGGAAATTAGTATGGCAGAAACTAGGCATGGACCCACATTTAACACCACATACTAAGATACGATCAAAATGGGTTCAAGATTTAGGCATAAAGAACGAAATCATAAATAAATTGGAGGAACAGGGGATGGTTTACCTCTCAGACTTGTGGAGGAGGAAGGAGTTTGTGTCCAAGGGAGAACTAGAGACCATTATTGATCACAAAATAGAACATTTTGATTACACCAAATTAAAAAGTTTCTGCACAAACAAAACTAATGCAAACAAGATTAGAAGGGAAGTAACAAATTGGGAAAAAATTTTTACAGTTAAAGGTTCTGATAAAGGCCTCATCTCCAAAATATACAGAGAATTGACTTTAATTTATAAGAAATCAAGCCATTCTCCAATTGATAAATGGTCAAAGGATATGAACAGACAATTTTCAGATGATGAAATTAAAACTATTTCCACTCATATGAAAGAGTGTTCCAAATCACTATTGATCAGAGAAATGCAAATTAAGACAACTCTGAGGTATCATTACACACCTGTCAGATTGGCTAAGATGACAGGAACAAATAACGATGAATGTTGGAGGGGCTGTGGGAAAACTGGGACACTGATGCATTGTTGGTGGAGTTGTGAAAGAATCCAACCATTCTGGAGAGCAATCTGGAATTATGCCCAAAAAGTTATCAAAATGTGCATACCCTTTGACCCAGCCATACTACTACTGGGCTTATACCCCAAGGAACTACTAAAGAAGGGAAAGGGACCTGTATGTGCCAAAATGTTTGTGGCAGCCCTTTTCATAGTGGCTAGAAGCTGGAAGATGAATGGATGTCCATCAATTGGAGAATGGTTGGGTAAACTATGGTATATGAATGTTATGGAATATTATTGTTCTATAAGAAATGACCAACAGGAGAAATACAGAGAGGCCTGGAGAGACTTACATCAACTGATGCTGAGTGAAACGAGCAGAACCAGAAGATCATTATACACTTCAACAATGATACTGTACGAGGATGTATGCTGATGGAAGTGGATTTCTTCAACATAGAGAAGAGCTAATCCAATTCCAATTGATTAATGATGGACAGAACCAGCTACATCCAGAAAAGGAACACTGGGAAATGAATGTAAACTGTTATTTTTACCTTCTGAATCCAATTCTTTCTGTGCAACAAAAAATTCGGTTCTACACACATATATTGTATCTAAATTATACTGTAATATATTTAACATATATAAGACTGCTTGCCATCTGGGGGAGGGGGTTGGGGGAGGAAGGGAAAAAATCTGAATAGAAGTAAGTGCAAGGGATAATGTTGTAAAAAATTACCCATGCATATGTACTATCAAAAAATGTTATAATTATAAAATAAAATTAAAAATTAAAAAAAAAAAAAAAAAAAGAAAAAAAAAAAAAAAAAAAATAAGAATAAAACTAGCTCTTCTGGGGGGGCAGGACCCAGCTCCAATTCTTTAAGCCCTAGCCACTCAACCAGGAAATGGCTCTTTGTCTGCGGAATTGAGCTGAATTTAATTGCAGGCTGTTCTATTCCCTTAGATGCAGGTGACATTAAAAGATCTGAAAAACTCTGGAGGACAGGCAAGGGGATGTTCATGAGAGTCATGGTGCGCCATATTGTACAGAATGCAAGACCTGAGTTCAAATTCTGCTTTAAACACTCACTAGAACTGGAATTTAGAGATTAAACCTCTGCTTGTCTCAGAACAGCTCAGAAGCTGTTGTGAAAATCAAAGTTATAAAATGCCTGGCAAACCTTCAAGTATCATACACATATGCCAGTGGACATCATTACTATCATGGTGGCAAGAGCTGGATTGCCCACGTGTCCCACCGACAACCACACAACACCAAGAGATCTGCAGAAGCCAGAATGCTGAGAGCATCTCCCCCTAAGCCGCTTCCTTTCAGTGGGTGTACAGGGCAAGGACAAGAGAAGTAAATACAGATTAAGTGTCTTCTCTATATTGGATCAAAGTTGAGAGTCCCCACATCCAGGTGTGATGATTCACACTGAAGATGTGGCAGTGATGGTCAAGGAGCTTCCCAGGACCTTCTATGTCACCCAATGGAAAATGGCTCCCCAAGAACTTCCATCCAGACACAATCATCCAATGGAAAATGGCTCCCCAAGAACTTCCATCCAGACACAATCATCCAATGGAAAATGGTTCCCCAAGAATTTCCACCCAGACACAATCATCCAATGGAAAATGGCTCCCAAAAACTTCCATCCAGACACAATCATCCAATGGAAAATGGTTCCCCAAGAACTTCCATCCAGACACAATCATCCAATGGAAAATGGCTCCCCAAGAATTTCCATCCAGAAACAATCATCCAATGGAAAATGGTTCCCCAAGAACTTCCATCCAGACACAATCATCCTTCCTGTTATTTTTGTCCCTTGGGGCCTGTCACAGAGGAGACACTTATGTATCCCCTAATGTATCCTAAGGAAGAATAATAATTATAGGCTTCATTTCCACCACACCAAGAGGCAGTAAGGCTTTGCATAAGGGGGTTACACCCAGGTCAGCCGGGCAAAGACTGCCAGAGGCTGACAAAACATGTCGTCACAAATTATCCTAGGAGGAAGAAACATCATTCTCCTCATTTTTGAGAGGAGAAAGAAGACTTTAGCTTCTGATTCTGGAGTGGGAGACACTACGCAGGCCCCTTCGCTAACTTTCCGAGAGGTTCTAAGTTGTCAAGGAGTTGTCCTGTCACCTGGGAGTCCCACCTGTCAATGAAACCCTACCTTCTCCCCCTTAGACGATCAGACTGTGCTCACAGGGGGTCCAGACTCACACAGATCATTACATGCCGAGAGCTGTGATATGAACGTGGGTCACTCTGGTTCCCAGAATTCACTGCTCTTTCCATTAGGCCAGACTGTCTTTCCATTCAAACAGCACCCACAGAAAACTGTGCAGAGAAAAAAAGCTAAGGAATTCCAGAATTACAGAATAAGGGACCCACCTCTTAGAAACAACTTAGTGTCCAACTTTATAATTGGTCATCCAGTCTTTGTGGGGACCTCCAGAGATGAGGAGCTGTGAGAAGCCCATTTTACTTTTCAATGCCTCAGTCTCTCAGAGGGGTTTCTCCTCTTGCACCTTGCTGGCCTTGCCCTTGGTTCTAAAGATGCAATGCTGGCTTCCTCTTATGACGGGACCTCCAGAGTCTTCATTCCTCTTTTCTCCATTGGGTCCCACCTCCTTCCTGACAGGGACCTTGCAGGTGACCGAGGCTGGGTCTGGCTGCAGCTCCCTCCCCTCCCCCTGCCCAGTAACATTCCACTCAACCACCTTATCTGGAAGTCTCCCTGGCCCAGGAGGCCTCCAGCCTCTCTCAAGGCCGTTCTGGACCCCAGACTAAACAAAGGGCCTGGTAAAAGGTTACTGAAGCAGTATCAGAATTCAATCTTGCTGCAGAGAAATGATGATGATAAGTAAGCATAATAATGAGAGTTAACATTTATACAGTGCCTACTGCATACCAGGCCCTATGCTAATAAAGATTTTACAATTGTTTATTGTATTTTACAACACAAATAATTATATTTTATAATTATTCTCCTTTGGTCCTGACGACGCTGGGAAGTCGGTGCTATTGGTGTCATCCCCATTTTTATAGAGGGGGAAACTCAAGCAAGCAGACTTGCCCAGCTAGCGAAGATTCTCAAACTTCTTTCTTACCTTTTTCCTACTTTTCCAAGAGTTCAAGTTTACCAGTGAGTTACCAAGAGCCTCCTATATCTGAAGCACTGCCCTCAGTACCTAAGAAGAGCTAGTTTGGCCTACTGGGGAGAGAAAGTCCACCTAAAAAGCCTCCAGTCCTTCCAGTTTTAAAGTTGGAAAGGGGGTCCCTATTAATTTTTTAACTCAGCCCCCTCTGAAAAGCAATCGGCATGTCTCTCGACATAAGAGTAGGGCAAGCCAGATCCCATTTCTCTGGATTTCCCAGAGATGCTTACAGCTGCTGTGCAGATAGCCCCACTGTCTAGATCCTCCCCCATGACCCCTGCTCGGCGCTCAAGCTTTTCTGAGTCCCAAGCAGAAGGTCAGCTTTCTCTGCCAGCTGTCCACAAAGGCCTATGGGTGGGTGCCGGAAAGGGAAAGGGAGCAGCTGGTAAGTCACCTTTCTGCAAGAAGAGTCGCCAGCTCTCTGAATCAGACAGTAAAGTTCTCCTGCCCTGGCAAGGGAAGCCCACGACTCCAAGCCTGGCAAAAGAGGGCTCTCTACCCAACTGCTGCTTGCCGGCGCTTGCTTGGCTAGCCCATTACCCAGGATATTTCCTGGAGCTGAAGAGAAAGCCGAGCCAGCTGCCCAGGAAGACTACAGAAGCCTCAGCACCCAGAGCTGGCAGTGATGGTAGCCATTGCTAGTTAGACCAGGCATGCCAGGTGGGGCTGGAGAGAAGGGGAGAGATGGGCACCAATCCCTCCTGACATCATCCCCTGGGTCAGTCACAAATCTTGCCTTTGTTCCCACTAAAGAAGCTGTTCTCAACTGAAAGGTGGGATATGAGGTTGAATGGGAGAAGGGAGGTGGAGAGGAAGGAAGGAAGAGGAAGAAAACAAGAGCAAAAGAGAGAAAAGGACAAAGGTGGAAAGGAAGGAAGGGGGTAGAGAATGAATAGAAACCATCCCTTTCAACCTGAGCCTACTTAAGGAAAAAAAAAAGACATGGTGCAATGTATTTCACCAGAGAAAACCCTACAAATACCCCTGAATAAAGACCTTTTAGCCTGGCTGTTTTAAGGAAGTATCTACCTTTAAGAAATGGGATTACTACAAGATTCCGAGAGTTGAATTAGAAGGGGAAAACTCCAGGCCTGACAGGCTTTCCCTCCTCCCCTCTTGTAAAGGCCTAAAACTCTTGAGTCAATTCACTGGGGTAAAACAATCGAGCTTAGCTGGATTACTAACTGAGCTAATTACTGATTGGCCAATACTCTATAGGAATATGCTTGGAAAATGGCCGTTCCCACTATCCTGTGCTGGCCCAATTGTTTGGTGTATACAGAGAATTGTGGGAGGAACAAGGAGGGGAAGGAGACTAGCCAAGGAGACTAGCCAAGGTCACTTCTGTAAGAGACACGAGGCGGCAAGGTCGCAGAGATCCTACTCCGCCATTCCCTTTACTTCTCCCACTAAAAACCAAGAATAAAGACTTGTGCTTATCCTGACTCCACAGATTCTAAGATATCCAGGATCGCCACACCCTCTGACCAGTGACCTCCAGGGCTTCCTTTAAGTCCCAACAAAAAGCCCAGCCCCAGAGGAGCCTCCCCCAATTCTGAAGTCCAGGATAAGTCTTCTTAAGTGAATCATTTCCCATTCATCCTGTATAGAACTTGCTTCATGCTGGTTTATTTGCTGTCTCTCTGTCCCCTCTCCCCCAATTAAATTATAAGTTCCTGATGGACAGGAGCTTTTGCCTCTCTGTGAGGCACTTAATCTTTGTTGAAAGAATGGTTCAGTAATGTAATATACAATATCGTACAGGAAGAATATCGTTCTTAGGAAGGAGATGCTCCTCTGGCTCTGGACTCAGAGGATTTCCAGCTGGGGACCTAAGAATGGAGACCTTGTCACTCCAAATGAAGAGTCTTCCCTCCCAACGATTTCTGTCAGGAAGGCAAGATGAAGTTATTACTGGAATCGGAGGTGAGGAAATCCAGGACTGGAGGGGAAACCGGTCCTATTAGAATCCAAGTCCTGATCACTATCACTGCCACTATTTAGCTGCAAGTGGCCGAAGGATGGCCATCAACTGGAATAACAGAGCTACAAGGGAAGGGCATTTATGGCATCAGGGAACAGTGAGACCCAGGACCCGGAAGTCAGGACACCAAGATGATGATGGAGGAGGAGGAGGAGCCCTGCTAGGCCAGAACAGAGAGGAAGGTGGGGGGGAGAAAGAAGAGGCAAAGAGAGCATCTATTAAGCACCTACTGTGTGCCAGGGTCTGAGCAAGGCCTGAGAACCAAATGAGCCCAAAAGACAGTCCTGCATCCAAATAGGAGAAGACAACCACAAAAAGGGAGCTGGGATGTGGAGGAGGAAGAACCTCTCAGAGAGGAAGCTCGGGGGGAGATGGAGAGCCACGGATGAAGTGAACATGAAGGCCAATTTTATTTTATTTTCTTTCTTCCTCCCTCCCTTCCTCTCTCCTTTCCTTCCTTCCCTCCTCATTCCCTTCCTTTTCTTTCTTTCTCGCTTTTCATTTTCTTTCTCCTTGTTTCTTGCTTACCTGTTTAGTTTCTTTTTTTTTCTCCTTTTCTCTCCTTCCTCTCTCCCTTTTCTCCTTTCTTCTCTTTTCCCCTTCCTCCAGGGACCAGGGGTCAGGGGTCAGGAACTCACCAATCAGAGAAAAGGGTCAAAGGGTAAAGCATCTCCAATCCTACATCACAAAAAGCCCTGAATGTCAGCTCTCCCCTAGGCAGTTTTGTTCCACAGCAACCAGCTGTATCTGGCTCTCAAAGAGCCCCAGAAAAACCCTTCTCCCAAAATGCCATCACTGGGGATGGATCTGTCTGGAGCCTGGAGTGGACACTACTATTAGAACATAATAAGCTTTCCCAGTCCAATGGACAGTGGTAGTGGGTGGGCCGGGGACCTGAGTCCTATTGCCCCCCTTGGCTGGGGCCAGATGATTTCAGAGAGAAAAGGGGGACCCCTCAACCCCTCCTGAGCCCAGCCTATGGGAGGCTGCCAGAAGGCATTTTGGGGAGAGGCCAGAGTTCTGGACATGGCTCTAGACAGAGTGGGAAGCCAATTTTGCCTGATACTCGCGAGCCCTCTGACTGGAGGAGAGTCACCTAAGCTCTCCTCCATCTGTAAAATGTTCAAATCCCATTTCCAACACAATTCCTATTTCTAAAACAAGTTCCAGAGGCCTCAGTTTCCTTATCTGTAAAATAAGGGGGAGAGGTCTAGCTTAGACTGGCTTCTGAGGTCAGAACAAACTGCCTCGGGAGGCAGGGCTCCAGGAGCTGGGAGGCTCCAACCTGAATTGATAAAAAGGAATTTGAGGCACTTGGTAATGGACAAAGCCAGAGCAAAGTTCAAATCTCATCTCAAATACTTATCCCAAGGCAAGTTGTTCATTTCTCTCAGCCTCAGTTTTCCCACCGGTAAAATGGGGAGAATAGCACCTACTTCATAAGGCTGTTGTGATGAATGAATGAGAATAAATACCAAGGATATTTCCAATCCTCAAAGCGCTCTATAAATGCTGGCTATCACCATCATCATCTCAATGACATCACAGATTTGTCCCTCCCCCCCAAATAATCTGGAGACTAAGAGCGGCTCCAAAGGACGGCACCCACCTCAGAGGTCCCTAGACTTCTCCACCCTCCATTCCCCCCCTTTTATCACCTCCCTCATCAGCAGAGCCAAAGCCCAAAGAATCTCCGGCCCATTTTTCGGATTATTCAGACATGATAAATCTTTTAAAACACAAACAGGCTGAAAAGGTATTTTGATTGAGATAAGGAAGAGGCTCAGCCCCTTAAGGGAATTCCCAGATGAAGAAACTTCCTCCACTAGCCAAGGGCTCCCTGGCACTAGGGCTGAGGAAGCTGGGCAAGGAAGGCCCCATGCGATGCCAGCTGCCAAAGGTCACCCAGGCAGCGCCGGGCAGAGGCCCTCTCTGGCCTCCTAGAGGCTCTCTGTTCACAAGACTTTAATTTAGGCAATAATCACCACCACAATAAATGCTATAAGAGTACCATATATAACTGTTTCCTTTTATATGTGTGTATACAGTGTATATGCACATATAAGTGTGCAAGCGACCACACTCTCACAGACACACATATATTGCCCGTACACACACACACACACACACACACACACACTTGTGCCCGTAGGCTCAGCTTCTAAATGTTCTCCAGGACTTGGCAGTGCCCTACCAGCTCTACCAGCCAGAGTGTCCAGATCACATCTGTCATTCACAGCTCGCCCCTCCTCCCATGGGGCAGACTTCTTCCTCTCCTCTCTGAGCCTGTCTGTTCAAAGTGTAAAATGAGGGGACAGAGGGAGACTCGGTGGCCCTCGGGTCCTCACTGGCTCCCCACCTAGGTTCCTGTGACCTCCCTGAGGCTCATTTTCTTCATGTGAGTAGCAGAGATGTTCACCACTAACACTGAGAGAAGCTTCTCTCAAGTTTCCCGAGTGGTTCTCTCTATTCTCTCACTTGATTGATCCTCACAGAAACCCAGCGAGGAAGGGATGCCATTATTAGGACCCTTGACAGAGAAGAAGTTATAGCACAATCCCACAATCAGTAAATAAAGTAAATACAGGCTCACAAGTCAGTAAATAAAAGACGAGACAGCATTTGAACTCTGCTCTTTCTGACTCCTGGATCTAACATCCTTCCCCTGCCCCTCCAATATTACATCATAGCTTGATCCAAAGATTAACTCTTTAAAAATACCAATAAAATCAAGGCTTTTAATCCCATTTCCTTACTCTATGAATAGGAGAAATGGGCACAGCATCACTCCCTGGCTGCCAGATACCCAACCTCTGCCATGACCAATCAGCGGGCTTGTTTATACAGCTGGAAGTTTCAGTGCCAGACCTCCCGAGGCCTGCCTTTGAAGCCCCCTCCCCCCCAACAAGGACCTCCAAATCTTGCCGGCCCCTGCGATTTTCTGATCTGAACTGGAGGTCGGCAGATAACGCTCGGGCAACACAAGGCCATTTTCCGGCTGCCTATCTTTGAAGAAGGACGCTTTGGCAGCTCCCTGGCCTTTCACACACGCAAACAGAACCACAAATCATCCTCCCTTCCCCCCAGCCACCCGCTTCGATACAGGAGGAAATCCTCGCTTTGGAGGCAGTCTGTCTGTCCAAATGACGCAGCCAAGACCAGGTCAGCACCGTGTCACAACTAGCACATCAAAGCCTTCCCAGCTCTGCTTCCCCTCACCCCAAAGGCCGAGAGCTCAAAGCCACATCGAGGTAACTTCTGGATGCGTGGAGCTGTCCAGCCTGCCAATGAAAATGGACACCGGGCACTAGAGGCCTGGAGCCAGTCGGGAGAGAGGTCGGCGGCCATGACTGTGGGCCTGTCATCCACTGGAGCCCCACGGCCACCTATGTCCGGCCTTCAGAACCGCCTTACGGAGGTCCCAAATGCCCGAACCAGTCCCAGGACACAAGCCAGCATGGCCAGTATCGGTGGGCTTGCCAAGGCTTCAGAGATCAGAGGCTTTCCAGAGTGGAGGGAGCCTCAGAGCTCACTGGGAGCAACTGGGCTTTTTTTGTGTCCTGGTTCCTGCAAGCAGCCAGTCTGGTGGACTCCTTCTCAGAACCAGGTTTTTAAAAATAAAATCAGAGGACTGCAAAGGGAGGAAGATAAAGAGGTGTAGTTTTCCTTTTCAGAACCATGTTTTTAAAAATAAAATCAGAGGATTACAAAGGGAAGCAGATAAAGATTATATTTTTCCTTCTCAGAACCATGCAAAGGGAAGAAGATAAAGATTATATTTTTTCTTTCTCAGAACCATGTTTTTGAAAATAAAATACACAGGATTGCAAAGGGAGGAAGGTATATATATTTTTCCTTATCTATGTTGACAAACTACCTGAAATTTATCCACGTATTCACACACTCAGAATCTCTGATCCAGGGCAGCCCAATCCTGAGGAAGTGGCTCAATTGAAGACAGCATTGAGTGCTTCAAATCTGGCCTCAGACACTCTGTGTGACCCCGGCCAGGTCAGTTTCCTGTTTGCCTCAGTTTCCTCATCTGTAAAATGAGCTGAAAAAGGAAATGCCAACCCACTCTGGAATCTCTCCTGGGAAAATCCAGAGGCAATCACAGAGAGTCAGACACCATTGAACAAAGCTCCTGAAGAAGAAATCACTTTTACAGCACTTCCCGTTGAGTCACCCAGCCAATACAGAAAGCTCACAGTTCCTGTGAAAATTCATTCTACTGTCCAACAAATCTAATCATGAAAAGGTTCCCAGCCAATCAGCAAGCCCGTTGTTTAAAGACAAAAAGTAACGTGAAATAGGGCTGGAAAATCATCAGTGGAGGCCCTATAGGGAGCCTATGGTAGTAGAGTGGGTAGAGTAGTTAAGTGACTTGTCCAAGGTCACACAGCTAAGATTTGAATCCCAAGCCTTCTTGCCTCCAGCTCCAGAGTCAGGACTCCATCTACCACACCAAAGCTGGACTTCCCACTCTGGCTGTCCATCAAAATGTTCTTTCCACTAAAGCAAGGGGCAATTAGGTGATTTATCTTCTATGTGCCCTCAATCTCTTCATTTGTAAAATGGGATAGTAATGGCACCTGCCTCCCAGAGCAGCTGGGAAGACCAAAAGGGGATGGGAGCTATTACCCTGATTGTTAACTGCAGCCAGAGCTGAGGAACTCTCCTCCTTTACAACCTCACTGGCTCCCCAGGAAGGGCAGAGGAGCTGGAAGGGCCGCCACTCCAAGGGTGCTCCCGTTGGCTGCTCGATTCCAGGAACAGTCCGCCCTGGACCTTCAAATAGAAAAATGGAGCCATGTTTTTAAAAATAAAAACTGCATTCACCACATTCACTCTCAGAGAAGCCTGCTGTGTCCACCACACATGTTTTTGTTTTTGTTACAAAATGAGAACCGGGAGACAGCTAAGTGATGCCATGGCTAGAGCACCAGCCTAAGTCAGGAGGACCTGAGTTCAAATCTGATCTCAGACACCTATTGCTTCTTGGCTGTGTGATCCTGGGCAAGTCACTTAACCCCAAATGCTTCAAGCCAAAAAAAAGAAAAGGGAAGGAAAAAAAAGAAGAAAAGGGGGGGAAAAAAGAGAAGAGAAGAGAAGAGAAGAGAAGAGAAGAGAAGAGAAGAGAAGAGAAGAGAAGAGAAGAGAAGAGAAGAGAAGAGAAGAGAAGAGAAGAGAAGAGAAGAGAAGAGAAGAGAAGAGAAGAGAAGAGAAGAGAAGAGAAGAGAAAAAAATGATAATGGGAAGGGAAACATGGGGAGGGGCAATAGGAAAACGGGAGAAACACTATTCCCTTCCTCTGCTGGGTAGAGGGGCAAGGGCTCACAGGATCCAAATGCAGCATACACTGTCACCAAAAGTCCTTTCACGTGATCACTTGTGACTGTTTCAAAGGCAGTTTTGATGGGGAAAGGCCATACCTAACTAGAAAGGCAAACTAAATAGCAAAAGCATCAATAAATGTTAAAAAAAAAAAAAAAAAAAAAAGTGAAACTTCATGGTCTGAGAAGAGCCTTCCATCTGGCCTGAGCCTCCACTTCCCAGAACAGGAAAGGGAGGCAGGGAGCACCAGGCTCACCCAGCTCCTTGCTAAACTCTCCAGGGCGCTCTGCTCCCTCCAGGTGACTACAAAGGAACAGAAGGCAGTCACAGAAGCAGAATGACACTGGCCTCGAAAACACAGGAAGGTCCCAGAAGTCCTCACAAAGGTCCTTGGGCAGCGTAGGGCAGGGCAGGGCAGGGCAGAGTGAGGCGCCACCCCAGCCTTTCCCTCACCTTGCTAAAGTCCACCATGTGGGCCAGGCTCCTGCAAAACCAAAAGGTGTCGGCTCCACCTCCTGGCATCGGGGCCAATTCCGCCCTTGGCCCCAGCCAACGGAGTAGAGGAAAAAGGCCTGAGCCAGCCCAGCACCCGGGGGAAGTGGGGCCAAGGCTGGATGCCCAATCTCCTTCCAGTCCGGCACCAGGAAAGCGATGGAGGAGGCAGCATCCTCTGCTTCGTGCCAGGACATGAGGCGTGTGTGGATCCATGCACATCCATGTTTACACACACACACACACACACACACACACTCTCTCTCTCTCTCTCTCTCTCTCCACAATAAATACCATCCCAACCCAAGCCTGTGACAGCAGGTACTCCTATAAAGGTGACCATCCCTCTGGGACACCAAATTGGGCCCGCCACTCAGAGGAGCCCTTGGGAGGGTCCTGGAGGGGAGACTCACAGAGCCGGTCTGGGAGCCGCCCTCCAACTCCCTCTGCCCCAGTCTGCCTTCTCAACACTCACCCCGTGAGCTTACAGTCAATGTTAAGGAACAAATGAGAGGAAGAGTCAGAATTGTGGGGTCCCAGCCCTAGCCCTGGAAGGGCCTCAAGGCCCCGGTTCTAGCCCTGGTAGGCCCTTAAGCCCTGACTCTGGCCCTAGAAGGACTCTCTTTGTAGAGGAGAATACCACAGGCCCGAGTCACAGGGCCAGGAGTCAAATCCAGCTCCCTTTTGACTTCAGGCTACACATTTTTATGATCCTTCATCATTACTGTTATTATTGGTGGTAATAATAATAACTGGCACTTTTCCTGAAATTTCAAATTTACAAACACTTCCCCCAGTTCCTTTGGGGGCCCCACAAGCCCCTTGCTACTTTACAAAGGAGGCCACCCAGCTGTGTCAGGGATGGGCCTGGCACCCAGGCCTGTGCTGCCTGCAGGCCCAGCACTCAACGCTCAAGGCCCCTCCAGATTGCAGACACTGCTCCTGCACATTTTTCAGATGAGCTAAGTCTCAGTCCAGAGACCCCGGCTCTTAAGCCCCCAGAGTCTGGCCTGAACCCCAAGCTCTCCACATGACTCCCCAGAGTTTGAAGGATTCTGCCAAAGGGTGCCAAACCTCCCAGCTTTGCCTAGAGCTCCCTTGCCCACCTATTTTAACAGTAATAACTGGGTCTGCCATGTCTGGCTGAGACCCTGGGCACAGAGCCTTCCTTGTCTTGGACACCCGAAGAAATCTCTGACATCACCCCTCGATATCATCCCCCCTTTCATTGCCCTGAACAAGTCCCCCTCCTGGCCTCAGTCACCACCCCTGTAAACTGAGGGGGACTGGGCGCTAGTGGACCTACTGTATGGTCTCTTCCAGATCCATCCTAGTCAAGTCTTGGGCACCACACTGCACATATTGGACCTCTGCCTGCCTCAGTTTCCTCATTTGTAAAAATGGACATGACAGCACCTCTCTTAAAGGGTTGTTGTGAGGATCAAATCAGGTGATCCTTATAAATGGGAGCTATTATCCTCACCATTATTATTAAGTTTCTAAGCCTCTTGGGCTCAGAAGGTGAGGAGAAATGGAGTTTAGAGGTGAGAAGATCTATTGTTCAAGTCTTCCCTGGCACACTGACTCGTGTCTGTGACCGTGGGTCAATAATTCCCTTCTCTTCCTGGAGCTGCTCACCTATAAAATGAAGGGACTGGACCCCACACCCTTTCAGCTCTAAGTCGGGGATCTAGTGAAATCTCAGCTGGGGACCCCGTGCCAATCCTGGCAACCTTGGAGAGCTGCTCTTCGGAAGGCAAATAATCCCTCCCCATTCAGCCTGGCTTGGGGTTTTGATCCATCTTTTCAAATGGGTTGGGTCTGATGGTGGGAATGGGGGAGTTCAGAATTAGAGGCGGCCCTGAAAGCTGAATGGGAAAACTGGGGCAACTGCTGAGGCCTCCCAGGGATCTGGCATCCAGAATGTCCTCCCCACCCCATGATGCTGGCCCAACTAGCCACTTAACCCCAATTGCTAAGGAAAGGAAAGGAAAAGAGGAAGGGGAGGAGGAAGGGGAAGAGGAAGGGGAAGAGGAAGGGGAAGAGGAAGGGGAAAGAGAAGAGGAAGGAGAAGGGGAAGGAAAGGAAAAAAGAGAAGAGAAGAGGAGAAGAGAAGAGAAGAGAAGAGAAGAGAAGAGAAGAGAAGAGAAGAGAAGAGAAGAGAAGAGAAGAGAAGAGAAGAGAAAAAAGAAAAGAAAAAGAAAAGGAGAGAAAAGAAAAGGAGAGAAGAGAAAAGGAGAGAAGAGAAAAGGAGAGAAAAGGAGAAGAGAAGAGAAAAGGAAAGGAAAGAAAAAAGTGATAACATAAGTAAGAGGCAGTTCCCCAAATCAGAGCAAACCGGGGACTTGCTTAGGGAGGACTTCCAATATTTGCACAATATTAAATGCTTTACATAATGTTCATGATTTGCATATTGGGAAGGCAAGGAAATCACAGGAGCTGAGCACCTCCCCCCCTCCCCACAGAGGAAGTTCAGAAGAGCAAAAGGAAGGGAATAAGCACGGGCAAATCCCCTACTAGGTGCCGGGCACATAGGAAGAAAGGCAAAACGGATGGATGGTGTCTGTCCTCCCCGAGAACTTGGCCAAGTGGGTGGAGCCATCGTGAACCAAGGAAATGGGAGAACCTCAGGGATAAGGGACTTTCATCCTTGCTACCTTGATTCTATGGACGTCGTCCCTGCCTTGTGCCTTGGGTTCCTGCCCCAGCCCTTTTCGGGCTTCTCTACTCAACATTTGGAGCAGGGTCACTCCTATGGAGTTCTCCAGAGAAGAGAAAGGGTCAGCAGAGTGGGGATTTATCTGGAGAGATAGCCCCACACTTGACAGCTGGCAAAGATCACCCTTCTTGGCCACGGACCAAGAGCCCCTTCAGGAAGGAAAAAGAAGGCACAGGTTAATCACTACAAGGCACCACAGCCTTCAGAGGGACAACAAACTTTGCCTCCCTCCTGCTGAGTCCTCCAGCCAGAGGTCCTTGGCAGCTGGCCCTTCCTGAAGAGCCCCCGGAGCTCCTCTATGAGAACCAATCCCAAAGCTGCCCTCAACTCTCCTGGCTGAGCTCTCTGCGGTTTAGAAATCACGTGACACATGATCAGACCACCAGCCTTAATCACAGCCCAATGGGTCCCCAAACAGAAGGAGTGCCATTGGCTGCCACTGCCCCAATCCTGACCACAGGCCCCACTCACCCACTGTCCCCAACAGAAGCGGAAGGACATGTGCTGGTCACATAGTTCAGAGCCCCCAGGACAGGAGTCCCTGTCGAGAGGGCAGACAGGGAAGCAAGCTTGGAGAATGGATGGACATCTTCATCACTTTACAAGTCAGGGCCTCTGATCCAAGGGCCAAAAGAAGGCCCAGATCTACCTTCAAGGAAGGGGTCAGTCACTCAATTGGCATTTATTTGTTAAGGACCTACCTATATCCCTATAAGACATTTATTTGGTAAGGACCTACTTATATCCCAATAAAACATTTATTTGTTAAGGACCTACCTATATCCCATTAAGACATTTATTTGGTAAGGACCTACCTCTATCCCAATAAACATCTATTTGATAAGGACCTACTATATTATATACGCCACCTGAAGATGACACCAGCTTACAAAGGTAAAGGTAGCTCTCATGGGGACAGAGGCAAGATGTCACTCCCAGCTTAGTAACATAAAGTTCATCAGGAAGGTCAACTCAAGGAGGATTAGAAAGGGCTTTAAATAACAAAGAGGGAAGCCAATATTTTAATCCTGAGGCAAATGGGAGCCATGGGAGGTTCCTGAGCACAGTCTCAGTCAGTCTTGATTTTTAGGAATACCAACTTGGCTTCTGTGGCAAAGGTGGGAAGGATGGACTTGGAGGCAGGGAGAATAGCTGGGAGACAAATGCACTGCTTCCGGAAATAAGGGATAAGATCCTGAGCCAGAGTCAGGAGTAATGGAGGGAGGGAGAAAAGGAGGTAAGGAAGAATGGAAAGGGGGATGGCGGAAGAAGAGACAGAAGGTTGGGTGGATGAGTGGTATCTGGGGAGGAGAGGAGAGTTTGTGAATATCCTGAGCCACTTCCCTCCAATCCATGGGTCCAGATCTTCCTAAACTCCTGCTCTGAGCTCTTCTCAGCACACTTCAGCTGACTGAATATACAGACATTCTGATTCCAGCATTCAAGGCTCTCACCTTTCAGGTCTTCTCATATCACAAAGTCAAACTGAGTTACTCACTATCTCCCGTTCTTGTCCTGCCTTTTCCCATATCTGGACCTTCACTTAAATGGTTGTCCATCCTTGGAACCCACTTAGATCCTGGGTCAAGTCCCAATTGGACGACACCCCCTCCATGACGATACTTTGCCGGCTCTCCTGCTCTGGCAGCTTCTCGAATTACATCCAGTGGCTTCTGTCCAAGTTTTTCCTTATTTGACCATAAGCTCGTGGATCAATGTCTGCGTCATGTATATCTTTGTATCCCTAGCACCAGTACAAACTGTCTTACATGAAAAGCTTGTTAAACAAAACTAAAGAGCAACATGGTAATTCTCACGGATGCTGAAGGGGCTTGACAGTTTTTCTGAGCTGATATAGTAATTCACAAATCAGTATGAGGATCTGACAGTTTCGTTTGTCACCTAGAGAATGAGGAGATATCTGGATACTATATACCTATATGGTATGTATCTTTGTATCCCCCCAAACTGACACAATGTATCTTACATACATCTCTGTTAAACAAAACTAAAGAGCGACATGGTAATTCACACAGATGCTGAAAGGGCTTGACAGTTTTCCTGAGCTAAAATAGTAATTCACAAATCAGTATGAGGATCTGACAGTTTCGTTTGTCACCTAGAGAGTGAGGAGATAGCAGGACAAGTATATAACATACATCTTTGTATCCCCAAAAAACTGACACAATGTGTCTTACATGCATGTCTGTTGAACAAAACTAAAGAATGACGTGGTAATTCACACAGATGCTGAAAGGGCTTGACAGTTTTTTGGTGACTCATAGAATTTGACAGTTTGTCAACCGGAGAGTGAGGAAATACCAGCACAGGCCATCAATGCCATCAAGAACTAACCAGAAGCCACTCTTGAAATCTAATCTCCTTTCTCCCATTTTACAGATGAGGAAACCAAGGCTGAACAAATAATTCATGCAATGTCACATAACTACTTTAATCCTGCCTCAGACGGTAACTAGCCTATGTAGCTCCAGACAAATCACTCTAGACCTCAGTTTCTTCATCTGTATAATGGGAACAATAAAATACTTCCAAAGGGTTATCTTGTTTTTCTTTTTGTATCTCCAATATCAAGGGCAGTACCTGGAACACCAAAGGCATTTAGCAAATGCTTGCTGAATTCTAGTTAGCAGACGCCCAATACCTTCAAACTCACTCCAAGCAGTCATCACCAATGAATGTTTCAAGGGCAGGCAGAAGGACAAGTCGGGTGCTCTGGGCTGCTTTTTCCTAGGCTGGTCTTTTCTCATCTCTGGCAGCTTCAGGGTTACACAAACATCTCCCATGATCCTCCCTGGCCCCCTCACCCATCTTCTGCCAAATCGCCTGCCAGAAACCTGTTTTCAATTAAAATCCTCTTCCAGTAAAAACCACACATTCTGGGTGAGTTTGGATTGTTCCAGAATCAGTCTAAAGGAACTCTGGGAACTTTCTATGAAGAAGTGGCTGTGAGAGTGGCCCAGAACTCCCTTGGACAGGGAATCCATAGAAGCTGATCTCCCACAACTCACCTACCAAGGGAGGCTAAATATTATTCTGACGAGACACCCCAATGAGACAACAGAGAAATCCACACTTAACCAATGTGGAGTCAAAGGATCTGAGTTCAAATCTGACCTCACACATTTACTTAGATATGTGACCCCAAACAAGTTGCTTCATTCCTCTCAATATTTCAGTTTCCTCATCTGTAAAATCAAGGAGCTAGATTAATGTAGCATCTCTCAATCACCCTACAGATTTAAATCTAAGATCCTGAAACTTAGGTTTGAAAACCAGTGCTACCTTTACACACTGGACGAGTCACTGGCCGTCTCAGAGCCCTCAACTTCCCTGCATCTACAGAAAGGAAGAATCCTGCTGGACTTGAGCATGTCGGAGCCCCAGCTAACAGCCCATGTCTGGGAACTGGCCGGAGCTGCTTCCCAGGCTGCTGCCAGGCTCCAAGAGAAGTGCCACATGTAGGCGCTCTCACTCCCACTGAGGCCTCGTCCCAGTGGATACGGGAACCAAGGGCCCAATTTCAATTTTACTCCCAGCCTCGAGGAAGGTCAAGGAGAGAACTGAGAATCCCAGCAGTCAGCCCCAGAGCAGAAAACCAGGCGCTAAATTCTTGAGAGGAAATCCCAGAATTAGAAACAAGGGAGGGGGCAGGAATGCTCTAGAGGGGAATCTCATTTCCCAGATGAGGAGACTGCCATCTAGGAGCCCAATGACTCATCCAAGATCATCCAACCCAGCAAGTCGGTAGGCAGGCTTCCAGACAGGCGCTCCAGCCACTAGGCCAGGCCTGAAGAGCAGTTTTGAAATGGAGGAAGGGGATTGAGGACTTAGTTCTGCCTAATCTGCTGCTATTAGTCAGCAACTTTGTCAGAAGGCAAGGTTCAAGCATGTTAAGAGAGACAGAGAAGAGAGATAAAGAGAGAAAGAGAGAAAAAGAAAGAGAGAGAGAGAGAGAGAGAGAGAGAGAGAGAGAGAGAGAGAGAGAGAGAGAGAGAGAGAGAGAGAGAGAGAGAGAGAGAAGGGAAAGAAGAAAGGAAAAAAGAAAAAGGAGGGGAAGAGGGGAGGAAGATGGCTCCCTGGCCTGCTGAACAACTCAGAGGCTTTAAGTCTTGGACCAGAAACGCTTTCTTCCTCCCACCACACTCTCACCCCAATCAGGCCGTTTATGAAATTCAAGCCGCACACTGTCACACTGACCTTCTCCCTGAACAGCTGGGCGTTGTCAGAAGCCCCGCTCGGCCCAGCCGCCCCCTCCCCACAGGGGATGCCCGGCCGGCTCAGGCCTGTGGCAGGGCAGCCGCCGAGCCCCTCCAGGTTTTGTCTTTTCCAAGGCGGGCCCGCTTCTGGGCATCTGATACACTAGGCTGGGCAAGAAGGCCAACAAACAAGCCTGAAATAAAAACCCGCACCAGCTCAGCCTTGGATCTAGTGTCAGGGCCCAAGGGAGGTAACAGAATGTGGCTGGCACCGAGGCCTCCCTTCCCCCACAGTTCACTAGGGCGGCACTGAACTGAGTTCAAATCCCCATGAGGTACCTCCTAGCTGTGAGACCTTGCACATGTCCCAGAATAGCTCCAAGACTTAGTTTCCCCATCTGTAAAAGAGGGACAAGAATTGACACGCCTCTCCAAAGGCTCAAATCATATCACGTACGTAGAGCCAGGCCCAAGAGCTCTAACTGTTCCCACCATCCAAGCAGTTCAGCCAGGTCACTGGGCCCTGCCACCAGCCTTGACCAGCCAGAAGGAACCCGTTAACATGTTCTCCCTTTTCTATGGGGCATCCTTTGCAAAGGGAGTGCCCGTCCTCCCAGCAGCCCTATGAGGCTGGCAGTCCCATCTTACAGATGAGGAGACTGAGACCCAGCTAAGTTCAAGGGCTCATGCAGGATCACAGAGCCTGCGCGTGTCTGGGGTGGGATCTGGGCCGGCACTCTGTTCACTATTCCAAAGAACTTGGATTCTAGGAGAGGACTAAGGGTCACACGAGATGCCCATCTCTGCACGAAAGCCCCCCTCCCTCAAGGGCAGCTGGGACACTGACCAGCTCGCTGGAGCAGCCTCCTGACTCTTCTAAAAGGCATGCCCCATACAAGCTGGCCCCTGGTGCGCAGAGTCCCCCTTGCCCACAGCTCCACTGGCGCAGGAACTCCCCTGATGCCTGCGGCGTTCTTGCTCACCCTTCGGGGTCTGGCTTCTCCCAGCCAGGCACCCCCCCATATCTCTTGGGGCGGCTCTGAGATACCTGTGGTCAGCCTGGCCACTCTCACGGGAGGCAGCCGGGAAGGCAGAGCCAGGGAGAAGGGTCCAGGTGAGCTTCCTCCACCTTGCCCCTGCAGAGGCAAACCAAACAGGCTACCCTGCCCGCTGCCAGCCCTTATGGGCCCTTCCCTGAGGTGAGAGGTCAAGGATCCCCAAGTCCCTTTTCTCCCATCTCCTGCTTCCTCCTCGCTTGTTCCAAGGAATGGGCTTATGTGGGAAGATGAAGAAAAACAGAGAAGTAGAGGGCTGGCTGAGGAAAGCCCCAGCAGCCAAGGGCAGGGAAGGATCAGTTCCCACCTCCTTATACTACAGAGAGGGAAACTGAGGCCCAGAGCAGTTAAGTGGCTTACCTGGGAGTTCCCTTGCTAGCAAATGCCTGAAGACTTTTTATAAGTCTTCCCGAGATTATGAACAGAGGAGAAATCCCCGCTCTCCACAAGCACAGGGAAGAAGGCTGTGGCCATCGCTGAGAGGAGAAAGCATTTCACATCTGGCTCAGGTTTGGCAAAGGTGACGAGACGATCGTGCTGGGGGGGACGTGGCAGGGACGCCCATGGCTCCTACCTGGGCAGCCATCCACCCCTCTGATAAGAGGGCAGAGATCCCCAACACTGAGAGCAGCCCTCCTTGGGCGTAGCAAACATCTGGGAACTAAAGGAATGGCTTCCAGTGGGAGCACAGGGGAGCCACAAGGAGGCCCATGAAGGCAGAGGAACATTACTGCCCGCTAAGAAACACCAAAGGGGCCGACTCCATGAAGCGGAGGAGTCTCAATGGACCGGTGCCAACTGAAGTCAGCAAAAGCCAAGGGGCGCTCAGGTCCATCTGAAGTCAGCAAAAGCCAAGGGGCTCTCAGGAAGTGTTAAGTGTCTCAAGCCAGATTTGAACTCAGGTCCTCCTGACTTCAGGAGCAGTGCTCTAACCACTGAACCATCTAGCTGTGCCTTACCTCTCAGCTTCTTAAGAGTCCTAATAGCCTTTAAAATTCTGCTTGAGCCTCCTCTCTGAAATCTTTCCTCATCCCTGCTCGGGCCCTCAGCCTCAGTGTTACTTAGTATTTCCCTTGTGCAAATACATTGTATTTGATGATATACAAAGTCTCTCTGGAAAGGCAGTACCATTTCTTGAGGGTTTCCCCCATGTGTTCTGTGCTTATATTAAGTGCTTAATAAATACTTGTTGACTGAAGGAACCTCTGGTGACTTCAGGGGAAGGAGGTGGGGCCTAATTAGTCAGGGGGTTTCATTTCATTTGCCCAACTGTACTTATTTGTTATGGAGGAAGGAGGGATATTAAAAAAGAAGAAAAGGACCCTTTCTTTGGGCAACTACTGCAAGTTTTCTGTTTTGACTGAAAAAGTCTATAAGGTGGACACATTCCAAGATCCTCGAGCAAGGTGGACACGTCCCAAGATCCTTGAGCAAGGTGGACACATCTCAAGACCCTCGAGCAAGGTGGACACGTCCCAAGATCCTCGAGCAAGGTGGACACGTCCCAAGATCCTCGAGCAAGGTGGACACGTCCCAAGACCCTCGAGCAAGGTGGACACGTCCCAAGACCCTCGAGCAAGGTGGACACGTCCCAAGACCCTCGAGCAAGGTGGACACGTCCCAAGACCCTCGAGCAAGGTGGACACGTCCCAAGATCCTCGAGCAAGGTGGACACGTCCCAAGACCCTCGAGCAAGGTGGACACGTCCCAAGACTCTCGAGCAAGGTGGACACGTCCTAAGACCCTCGAGCAAGGTGGACACGTCCCAAGACCCTCGAGCAAGGTGGACACGTCCCAAGACCCTCGAGCAAGATGGACACGTCCCAAGACTCTCGAGCCCAGACTGAATTTTGAAGGGACCTGATTCACTAAAAGACACCATGAAGAGGGAAAGTGAAAGTGGAGGTGGAAGAGGAAAGTCAAATGGTGTGTCTACACTCACAGCACTACTAATCAAAGATGGGATTTAAAGCCAGGGCTTTCCACAGTCCAAGCTCTTTATAAAACGTTGTGTCAAGCTCCAGCCCCCGCCTCAAAGGGCCACTTCTCTCCAATATTCAAGTGGAGGGAGCCCTCTCCCACTGGGCCTCAGGACAGCTCATTGGGACAGGCGCCTGGTGCCCATCTCTGTTCTCCCCTTACAGGGGAAGGATCCATCAGAGCCACTGAATCTAGACCCTTCCACTTTGTTCTTGGAGAAACAGAGGCTGGGGAATTTAAGGGCCTGGGGTCAGTCCAAATCGGAGCTCAAATACACTTAGCCTCTACCTGCCCCATTTTCCTCATCTGTAAAATGGGAATGAGCCTAGAATCTACCTCTCAGAACTGTTTCCTCCAGAGTAAAATGGAGATAACAGCATCGACTTCCAGGGTGGTTGAGAGGACCAGCTGAGATATCTGTAAACTGCTTCACATAGTGCTTGGCGCATAGCAGGTACTTAATAAAAATTATTCTTTTTCCCTGTGTGGATGAGGAGATCTCCAAGCTTAAGGTGGTCAGTAACTGCCCCTGTGGAGCCTTCCTGGGGCCCGGGAAGATATTCTGCCTCCCACTTCTATCCAGTCCCAGGGTAATTGCAGTGCCCTGGGACCAGAGGCCTGGTTTGGAAGCTCACTCCGCTCCTTACTATCTTGAGGTGACTCTGTGGCCACCAGAGTCCTCCTCTGTAACATGAAGTAGAGCGAGGGGCAAGTCTAAGGTCTCCGAGTCCATGTGACTCACAGCCGGCTGGGCAGAAAGTCACCTGAGGGCCCCGACAGCCAATGGGGCAGAAATGTTTGTGGGCCATCTACCCAGCATCCCAACCACACTAAAGCGCAGCCCCTTAGGCCCAGATTATCCATTCATCTTTTCGGCACAGGGAAGAGGCGGCTGAGCCACAAGTGTTTATTCCATGCCAGAGAATGGGCCAGGGCAGGGCAAGGGGACTGAAGCAGGGAATTCTGCAGTTGGGGCTCTTACCGGGGGGGGCAGAGAGCCCACGTTTCCTCTCAGCTCCTCACTGCCCACTACAGCCTCCTCATGGAGCCCATCCCAAAGCCCTTGACGGTTGGTGCTTGGTAAATTCCACTCACAGTGACCTTTGGTGTCTGAGAACTGTGTCCTGTCCTGTCCCGCCCCTTTATAACACGGGAGCTCCCAGAGGGCAGGCCCTGGCTCCCTTCTGGGTTCTCTTATATGATTAGAAGTCAGGGGATGGTTCATTTTTGTCTCTGAACCCTCCATTGAATAGCACAGTGTCTAGTAAACAGCAGGTGCTTAATAAAGGCTGAAGTAAACTAAATTAAAACCCAGTTCTTTCCCCCAGACTTGGCACAAAGCTCTGTACCCAGCAGAAAAGCTGAGTAAATGCACCTCCTCTCTTCGTGCAAGTTGGGGGGGATTGGGGGGGGGAATATCACATATACCAGTCAGACCTGGCTGCTGGGGTGGGTTAGCTTTATGGAGCTGTCTTTTAGTTCTTTTTTATTCACCCAAGACATGGCCTGGGTGGGGCCAAAATAAAGCAAAAACAAAAATTATGCAGCCCCACCCCCAAGGGAGCTTCAGGGTTTGGCCAGGATTGCCTCGGTTTCCATTTAGGAGAGATTGAGCCAGGACCCTGGGAGGGTGGGAGCCCAAGGTCAAACCAGACCCACACACAACGGGTCCCTTCCTGTGGACCAACCCCAGCCAGATGTTGCACAAATTGGCCAGATGTTGCACAAACCTGCTCGCCTGGTTGGGCAAGAGACCTCACCCTGCTAAGACTTTCCCCAATGTCCACACTTTAGTTTGTTTATCCAGAAAACACTTTGAGGCAGGAAAAAGAAAAACAACCCAAAAACTACTATGTCTATGAGAGTGGATGGCTAGCAGCCCGTTTGGAACTGGGGGAGAAAGAAGGGAGAGAGGGAGTCAGAAGGAACAGAAAGAAAGAGGAAGAAAAGGGGGAGGAACGGAGGGGGAAAAAGGCAGGAGGGAGGGAAAGGGGGGAGATGGGAGGGAGGGAAAGAGAAAATGGAGGGGGGAATTAAGGAAGGAAGAGGGAAAGGAGGGCAGGTACACAGAATGGACAGAAGGAAGGAAAAAGGGAGCAAGGAGGGAGAAAGGGAGCAGGGAGGGGGACAGAAGGAGGAAGGAGGCCAGGGGAGAAAGGAAAGGGGCTTCTGTGTTTGCGTATTTCAGGCTATTCATGGCGGCCCACACGAGCTCCCACAGTGACTAATCTTGGCAAACACAGACTGGGATTGGCAGGCCTGTGGACAGGAGGACCATGAAGCAGAAAGTGCCATCTCGATCTGGGAAGAATCTCAGAAATAATCTACCTCTTTCATCTTACAGAGGGGGAAACTGAGGCTAGAGAGGGGAAGGCATTTGCTCCTGCTCCTCCCAACTCCAAATTGCTCTTTTTGCTCCACAAATTCCCAGTCTCTTTGTTGTCCCTCCCTCTATAGTCCAGCCAAACCATTTCCTCACCTCCCACTGCCATCTCCAGGCCTTTGGAGCTACTTTCCCCCTTCTTCTTCTCCACCTCTGGGGACCAGCATCAGCTCCCATGGGTTACTTCTCATCACTACCCAAATGATTCCCAGACCAAGACATCCTGCCCGTCACCACGGGCCTACTGGACCCTTTTTCCTGCACATGTGTCCCATAGGCATCTCACTCCCCAAATGTCCAAAACAGAACCCAGCATCTTCTCTCCATCCCTGTGCGCTTTTCCAAACCTTCCCCTTTTTCTGTGGGATACACTGTCACCTTCCCGGGATCTTGGTTACAAAATCCTGGCATTATCCAGAATTCATTCTCCCTCTCCAGATGAGCTCAATTTTCGCCCACCACAAGGCCTTTTGCATCTGACCCCCATTTCTCTCCTCTCAAAGCTGCCAGCCAGGCCCAGACTATTACAACGGCCTCATCTGCCTCCCTCATAAACAAAAATATTGTACAAAGGAGCTCTTTTTGTGCTAGCAAAGAACTGGAACTAAATGGCTGAACAAGTCATGGTACCTGACATAAAGATTATTATTCTATAGGACAAGCAGGAAGCTCTCAGAAAAGCCTGGGAAGATTTAGATGAATCGGTACAAAGTGAAGTGAGCAGGACCAGCAGCAATGCGGTCACATGATCAACTGGGAAAGACTTCACTCTTCTCCACAACACAGAGAAGCAAAACAATTATGAAAATGTTCTCTCTCCCTCCACAGAAAGAACTCGAGGGAGCCGAGTGCAGATCCAAGCATATTTTGTCAACTTTTTTCTTGGTTTTTTTTGTCTCTTTTCTTTTGCAAGAGGGCTAATCCGAAATTTTTTGCATGATCGCACACATCATGTACAATTTAGAGCAAATTTCTTCTCAAGGAGGGGGGAGGAGAGAAAAATGGAACTGAAAATATTAAAAACTTTTCCCATGTAAATGAGAATAAATCGATATAAAAGCATTTGTCTCGGCGGCATCTAGGTGGCGCAGTGGATAGAGCACTAGCCTTGAATTCAGCAGGACCAGAGTTCAAATTTGGTCTCAGACACTTAACACTTCCTAGCTGTGTGAACCTGGGCAAGGGAAAAAATAAAAATAAAATAAAATAAAATAAAAAATAAATAAAAGCATTTGTCTCCCTAACTTGGATCTTTCTCCACTCTAGTTTATCAACCATCCAACTCCCAAAAGGATTTTCCTTAAGCAAAAGTCTGACCCCACTCTCCCCCCAACTCAACTTCAGGATTTCTCTTCCTATTGCCTCTAAGAGAAAATATAAAGTCTTCTGCCCGGTTTTTTAATCCCTTATGATCTGTCTTAACAGCATCATACACAACTCCCTACGTCCTGGATTCTAAGGTCATAACAAATTGGACTCTTTTCTGCTCCATACAAACAGCACTCTCATCTCCCACCTCCAGGCCTTTGCCACAGCTATCTCCCCTCTACCTAAAACATCCTCCCCCTTCCTTATCTCATACTATCCCTCACCACCTTCTAGACAAAGCCTAAGCAGCATCTTCCTGACCTAACCTCTCTCAACTAATAGCACCTTCCCTCTCTTTCCCTGAATTTCTATTTATTCTGTTTATACTTCTATGTGAACTTCTTGTTTTCTCCATTAGAAAGTAGGCACTTTTCAAGCATCTCTAGCCCCGGCACAGAGGTACCTGTGATTAATGGAAAGTGGCATTATTTTCAAGAAGCTTTCCCCCACCCAAGTGTCTCCTTTTGAGAGTTTTTCCTATAGCTTACATGTATAACAAATCATAGCTGTTTCTCCCTTTGTCTTATTCCCCCCCCCCCAAATGACTGTAAGCTCCTCAAAGGCCCAGCTGCCTTATTTTCTCTTGGCTGGCAATATCTCTCTTGTACAAACATCAATTCCAATTCCCTTCTTTACAGAAGGGGAAACTGAGGCAAGAAGTTCACTCTAAACTGCTTCCAGCCTGCTTGAGACCCTCATCACACCCAATGTGTAGCTGGGGACAGAGAGAAGAAAAACACTCTTCTTAAACTAGACAGGTTGGGTTCAAACCTTTGCCCTGCCTCAGTACCCTCATAACTTAGGGCAAGACCCGTCAAAACTCTGGGTCTCCATTCGTTCATCTATAAAACTGGGGGAGAGGTCACACTAAATAGCCTCCAAGGTCCCTTCTAGCTCTTATTTAAAATGGCTCCTTGGCAAATATTCACACAATATGCCTGAAGGTGACTTAAACTATACTCAAGTATCTAATGAGCACCTACTATGGGCTAGGTATATGGTTATGAAGGCAAAAAATAAAGGAGGTCAGAGGTGAGGAACTGGAAGACCACTGTTATTCTCATCCCACAGTCAAAGGGCAAGGCCACCATTCTGAGGGGCAGTTTTCCATTTCAGAGGCTAATCAGCTGTCTATCTGCTGAGTTTCATGACAAGCTAACAGCAGAGATGATGTCATCAAAGGCCCCAAAATGTCCAGTTCAGAAGCATCAGCCCTGGTTTTTATCAGAAGGGACAGGCAGTAGGGCAAAAACCCGAGCCTGGAAGTGCTTTTCCAAGGGTTCTAATTATGGCTCTCCATGAATAAGCTTTTTATCAGAAAAGAAAGGAAAAAACAAGTTGGAGAGATAACAACCATATCTGTTTGGTCAACCCAACAGCTGGTTTTATGAAAGCAACTCACAACTCTAAAATGACTCAACCTCAAGAGCATGTTTTAAGCCCCTACTATGTGCTGCTAACAGTGAGACATCTATTCTCTGCCCTTTGAGAAGCTTTGGCTTTTATAAAAAATCAACCTATGAGGTTACAGGTTCAAAACTGGAATGGAACTTAGGGATGATCAATTCCATCAATTCCAATTCCCCTCTTTACATAAGGGGAAACTGAGGTAAGAAGTTCATTCTATTAGGAACCTAGGTGGCCCAGTGGATATAGCGCTATGCTTAGAGTCAGGAAGATGTAAGTTAAAATGTGAGCTAGCTATGTGACCCTAAGCAAATCACTTTATCTCTGTATCCACTGCAGTAAAAGGTGGATAATAGCACCTACTTCCCAGGGTTGTTGTAAGGATCAGAGGAGATAATAAGTATATAGCATGGGGCCTAGCTCAGAACAGGTGGATATAAATGCTCATTTCCCCCTTCCCAACCCCACTTTATAAAAATTTTTTAAAATACAAAAATAAAAGCAAAATTGAATATGGTGTAAATATCATGGAAGCAGTGTGAACCCTATGAAGAGTGGAGAAAATGTACCTCCTCCTTTCTTGGCAGAGCTAAAAGGAGCAGACTATTGTTCTCTCCAGCATCCCATAGGCGGAGAGACTAAATACCCAGCAAGGATTCTGGAGAGACTTCTGCACTCGAAAAGGAGTCTATGATCTTCCCTCTCAGGAAAGACTTTTACTCTTCTTTATATGGGAAAGGAACCAACACTTATTAAGCACTTATTATGTGCTTTTCACAGTGTTAAGCACTTTTTAAATATGATCTCACTGGATCCTCACTAGATACCATTATCATCTAATTTAACAGCTGAGGAAACTGAGGCATTGAGACAGAGACACGTTAAGGGGCTTACTAGTGTCAGACAATAAGTATCTGAGGCTGGATTATGTTTCTACATAAAATTCTATCAACACGGGCTATCACATCTAGAAGGGTCCTCAAAGATCTGTAAGCTTTAAGAGCTGAGACTGTTTCAATTTTTCTATTTTCCCACTGCCTAGCACTGTATGTTGCCCAGAATAGATCTTTAATGAATGTTTGCTGATTGACTAATACAGTAATAACCTTAAAAGGGAGGCAACTGAGGCCCAGAGAAAAATAATACTTGGCCAAGAAGACACAACCAGCAGTGGCCAGTGGGGGGCCCTTCCTAAACCATTGATCTTTTTAATAAAGCACACTGGATCAGAGGAGCCCTAGAGGACCCAGAAAATCACAGTTCAGCTGTGCCCACCCTGCCAGATGGACTCAATCAATCATTTCCCCCCTATAATTTATTCTCAGGTACTTAGAAAAAGAGGCAAGACCTGCCCACCTGATAAGCAGGTTTCAATTTTCAAGGTCTCTTTTCCACTGTTCCCTTTTCATTATTACTCCCTCTGTCTCTGTATGTCTGTCTCTCTCACATACTCTCTCTCTCTCCTCTTAAAATCAGCGTCCCTCTCCTCTCTGCCCCGGAGAACTCTGGGTGTAGAATACTTCATATGCTGATTGTCAGACTCAGTAGATACCAATTGACTTTAACAAAATGCTTCTTTGAGTCTTTCCTCAAAAATGATGGTTAACTGATGAAGGATGGAAAGGTTATAGTCAGATTTTTTTTCCCTAAAAATCAAGAGTTCATTATTTTTCAGTGACAAGGGACAGACAAGGGAGGTCACACCTTCTGGTTCCAATAGGAAGCCAAATAGGGTCACTGAACTGAGGAGTCAGAGATCTGGATTCAAATCCTGAACTGTTAATCTTAGGCAGACTACAGAATCATAGAAGGAAAGGGAACCTCAGATTGTCCCTTCTCCCATCCATCCTCCACTTTCTAAAGTCCAAGGCTGGCCTCCAACTCCCACGCACACTGTGGAATCAACTCCTCTAGCTCCCTAACAGGAGCAAGATCAACTACAAACTCTTCTTTTTTGGAATTCTTGGAACTTAGCTAGTTTCCTAAAGAGAAGGATATCTCAATCAGGAAGGTCTGAGTTCAAGTCCAGTCTCCCAACACATCCTGAATTTGTGATCCTGGACAAGTCATGTGGAATTTCAGAGTCTCCCAAACAACTCTTGGTAGAGGAAGTTTTCAATGTTGTTTACATGTGGAAAAGAATGTAATGTAATAGATGGGTAATAGACTTGAAGGGCAGAGACTCCTGTTTGTCAAGTATCCTCAGCACTTAGGATAATGCCTGGTATACAGTAGGTGCAGACTAAATTCTTACTGAGGAATAAAGGCAAGCTGCTTCCTTCCACTCATCATCACCCCATCTCAGATCTCACTCTGGGGGCTGCCAGGACAGAAACACTTGGCTAGGAGAGTGTGGCTCAGTGCAGAGCACCTTGGGCATGGCACTTACCATTAATCAGCAAGCATTTATTAATCGCCTTCTACATACCAGCCACTGACTAGCTGTGTGCCTCAGAATCAGTCCTTCTTCCTCGATGATCCTGTTTCCTCATCAAGAAAATGGAGGCAATACTACTGGTAGTAACCACCTCCCATGGCGGGCATGGGGTCCAAACTTCAGAATGTTGTATTTGTCTATGGTTATTACTAGTTACCATTTCTATCACTTGTTATATTATTTTCTGTATTTATAGAAGAGCAGGACCTGCAGGGCTTCCTTAAGACTGAAACACACTGTTGGAAGGAGTAGGGAAATGAGCTCCTCTTCGCTGGAGGTATCCAAGCAGAGACAGGCAGGAAGCTGGCAGAAGTCTAGTTTTGGGTGAGTGATCACATGATGGGACAGAGAAATCAGCAAATGGGAGCCCCCAGAGAAACCCCACTCTCCGGGGTGCGAGGGCCTGGGAGAACCACACCTGAGCACCCAGGGGGAAAACTTTCTGTAGAAAATCAGGGGCAAGATCCACAAACCTGGAAAAGGGATTAGACTCGTGGGTGCACAAGCCTACTGCTTTGGGGAGATGAGAGAAGTCAACTCTGAGCCAGCATTACTGGAGACACAGAGAAAGACATATAGAACACACCCCCCACCCCCCCACCCCACCTCCCCACACACACATCTGTATGTACACATATACTGGTGGCTGTTGCCCTTCGGAATTGAAGATTACCAACATCATATGTCTGGGTCAGGGGGCCCCTACGTCCCACCATGGCTGATCACGCTCACAGCTCAGAGGGCGAGCAGACAGTTCACATGAAGATCTGGAGTGAGATGTCTCTACATTTGCACATTTCTCGTGTTTCTTTTGAGTCATTGCAACTATGAATATACACACATATGCCCCTGGGAAGTTGGAGAAAAACAAGTCATTCTTCCATAGACTGGCATTTATTAAAACCTATTAAGCACCCGGGCAGCCTTCCATGGCAAAGACAAAAACTGCATCAGTTTCTGCCCTGGAGGAGCTTACACTTTGATGGGAATGGCAGCCTTATATATATATACTTATTGGGGAAGGGGGTGCCAAGAACTGGAAACAAAGTGAGCACCCACTGGGAAACTGACAAAACAGTGGCATGTGGACCTAATGGCCCCGGGCAGCCCATGAGGAGTCTTGAAAGGCTGGGCTGGGCCCGAATGAAGGGAGTGGTGCTTCTGGAGAGCAAGACCCACAATTACCTCAGTCAGGTGAAGAGCTCTAACAGGGCTCTGTACTCCAAAGAATAACCATCATTAGGGCCCAAAAAACAGACTGAGGAGACCAGGGCTCCCTTCTCTGGCCAGAGAGGAGTAGAACCCCAGGGTTAGAACACTGTATATACTCTCAGACCAAAACAACTGGATTGGGCGTTAACTGTTTCTCTTCATACTGGGAAGGATTCCAGCAACTTTAGGGCTCTGCACTCCAAAGAATAACCATCATTATCATTATCCACAGCAACAAGACTATACGAATTCTGATGGCTGTGGCTCTCTTCAACAATGAGATGATTCAAACCAATTCCAATTGTTCAGTAATGAAGAGAGCCATCTATCTATACCCAGAGAGAGGACTATGGGAAATGAATGTGGACCACAGCATAGCATTTTCATTTTTTGTTTGTTTGCATTTTTGTTTTCCTTTTCAGGTTTTTTTCTTTCTTTCTAAATCCGATTTTTCTTGTGCAGCAAGAGGAATGTATAAATATGTACAAATATATTGGATTTAACACATTTTAACATATTTAACATGTATCGGACTACCTGCCATCTAGGGGAGGGGATGGGGGAAGAAGGGGAAAAGTTGGAACAGAAGGCTTTACAAGGGTCAATATTGAAAAATTACCCATGCATATGTTTTGTTTAAAAAAAAAAAAGGATAACATCATTAGGGCTCAGCAAACAGACTAAGGAGATGAGGGGCTCCTTTCTCTGGCCCTCGAGGCGTAGAACCACAGAGTCAGAACACTGTATACACTCTCAGACCAAAATGACTGAATTGGGCATAACTGTTTCTCTTCATACTGGGAAAGATTCCAGCAACTTTATGGGTATTAGAAACTTTCATCTAAGGAAACTCCTTCTAAAGATATAGATAGCACCTCCTCTGCAACCTACTACTCCAAGGTCCCTGGGCACTAAGGGCTTGCCCAGCCTTCCACAGACAGTATGGTCTTCCTAAGAGCATCCCCCTCACTCCTGCCACCTCTCCTAAAAGCAAAAGCCACTGACAAATCTCATTTTTCAAACACCAGGTTATCATGCTCAGTGATTTTTTCATCTGACTCAAATCTATCAATCTGGGGCCTGAGGAAGGCTAGGAATCTACCCTGTGTATTTCCCTGACCGCGTGCCCGTCCACGCGTACCGTACTGACTTTCCATCCATCACCACTCCTGGGCCGAGAGCTTCCAGACAAACCCTCCCCGTTCACCTTCCAGAGGCTGTTTCTGAGTTCTGCCCCCTGGGTTCCAGCCCCCATTGTTCCCTTCTTCCTTGGATTTAGAGTCAAAGCTACTGGGTGACCTCAGCCCTCAAATCAGGAGAGTTTGGTCTGGCTGTTCTAAATCCCCCCATCTCAGGGACTCCCCACATCTCTAAAGAGCCAAGCACAAAGCTTTCTGCCTCTCCAAGTCTTGGATCCTTCCAATGTCACAAACAGGATAGATCAAGAATAAAGAGATGAAATAATAATAGAGGAGTAAAAGGGAAGAGAAAAACCTGGGGGATGGGCAGAGAGCAGAGAATTGGGATAATTTTGCTCCAAGACTGGAAACCTGGGCCTGGCTTCAGAGGTACTTTGTTTCTGCAGAGGCAAAAGAGGCAGAAAGGATATAATCCTCCCTCCCCAACATCTGATTTACCAGGGCTGAAAGCTTTATATTACTGGCCAGCATTGGCCACAGAGGTAGAAGAGGAGGTCAGAGGTCATAAATTCAAACCTCTGACACTTGGTTCCTCAGCAGAACACTATTGCTCATTACCTAAGTGACTTTGGCCAAGTCATGTTTCCCCCTCTCCAAGCCTCGGTTCACCATATGTCAAATCATGAAGACAAGAGGTGTTGGGGGACACTGGGCTAAAATATTTCTTTTTTCTTTTTTTTCCCCCTGAGGCTGGGGTTAAGTGACTTGCCCAGAGTCACACAGCCAGGAAGTGTTAAGTGTCTGTGACCACATTTGAACTCGGGTCCTCCTGAATTCAGGGCTGGTGCTCTATCCACTGCGCCACCTGGCTGCCCCCAAAATATTTCTATGGTTCTTTCCAGCTCTGATCCTTTCAAGCTCACCAACAGGGGTTGGGGGAGAAAGGGGAAAGAGGCTCTTTAAGTTCAAAATGGCGTATCCTACGTCCACAAGGTGCATCAGACGTCGGTCTGCCTGACCCCACATGCGGAATTCTGCCCCCTCCCCCCAATACCCTACATCTAGAGGGAAAAGGCCAGCCAGCCCACCCGTTCTTCACTGGGGGAGAGGAGAGCACATGAGACTTCATGGCACCTGAAGTTAGATGGAAGCTCATGGATCACTGAGTGCAACTCCTCCTCATTTTACAGATAGGGAAACTGAGACCTAAGCAAAGGAAGGGCCCCTGAGGAACAGGAAAAGGAGTGAGATTCCAGGCCAGATCTTGGAACTCCCAAGCTTCCATTTCTTCTGTACTGAAGCCCCGTGTAGGAGGGGTAAGTCAGAGGGCTCTTCAACCCATTCCTCTGGGCCCAGGGGGGAGACTGGGGCAGGAGGAAAAAAGGAGGGAAGCACCATGCTGGGAGATCCCTTCTGCCCTCTGGCCGGGCCGCCCCGGCCTCGGCTGGGTCTGGGGACCGGCACGGGCTCTGGGTGGTATGCCTAATCTGCTTGGAATTTCCTCCTCCACCCACCTGGCATTCTTGCCCCATTCTCCTAACTCCTGGCTTGGAACACAGGGCCTGCCAGTCCAAACCGACACCCTGCGACCCAGAGGAACCCTGGGCAACACCTAAAGGTGCTCGCCCGCCCCCTGGCCCAGGGAGGGAGGGGCCTGGAGGAAAGTGAAGAGCTTGTGAGGACACAGAGGGTGAACCCAACCATGACCCCAAGTGGGCACTGCCCAATAATAAGAGATTGCATCTCGACATAGCACATTATCTCTATTCACCCCATTTGACCCTCATAACCCTCTGAGGCAGACCCAAGCATTTGTCCCCATTTTACAGATGGGGAAAATGAGATTCACAAATTGTAACCAGAGTCACCCCGACACAGAGTGACTGAGGCGAGATCAGAACCCGTGGGTTAGAAGATCAGATAGATGCAATACCAGAGGGGACCTTGGAAACCATCCAAGCAACCGCTTCATTTGGGGGGGTGGGGTGGGCGGGTTTGGCTTTTTTGAGGCATTGGACTTAAATGACTTTCTCAGCATCACACAGCTAGTAAGTATTAAGTGTCTGAAGCTGGACTGGAATTCAGATCCTCCTGACTCCAGAGCTGGCGCTCTATCCACGAGCCATCTACTCCTCATTTAACAAAGGGGAAACTGAGGCTCATAGAGGAAGCGATTTACCTGTGGACTCAGCTATCATCAGAGGGCTCCCCAATTCCAAGCCCTAAATTTATTCTGAAGACCCCCCCCATTCTGAAATCCAGTGGCAGACACTGAGGGATGGAGGAGATGTGGGAAAGGACTCAGGACAGAAAGGGAAGGTTCTGGGTTCAAGGAACTGAGCTGTGCTGGAGCAAGGAGATCCCTCAGGACAAGAGAGATCAGAGTCTCCCCTCCGGCCCTCGCCAGCCAAGTGAAGCCGGGCAGCTCACTACCTTTCTTTCTCAGGCTCCTCATCTGTAAAATTGGGCTGGAAGCAGCAACAATCGGCCTCCCCGGCTCTTTATGAGGATACAAATATCATCATCATCATCCCTGCCCAAGTCTAACAAGCCCATTTTAAAAGGCAAAAGGCCTTTATAAAGAGAGGAAGTACCTGACCCTGCTGGGGCACACACGGGGATACGGGCAGTGCCAGGACTAGAATCCGAGACTTCTGACACTTGATCCACCACTCCTCCCAGGGTGCTGAAAGGCTCTGCAGAGAATGCTCTGAAAAGCATTCTTCCCAACTGGATATGGACACTCCCACAGCTACGGGGACCAATCAACAAAGAATCAGCTGGGAGAGCCCAGAAAACAGAAGCAAGCCAGAGCAACCCCCTCCCCCACACACACTGAAGGGATTTCCCCCAGAAGATCCCAAGAATGGTATGGTTGGTCGTGTGTTTTTAAGGATGGAAGTCAAAGTGGCCACATGGAGACACTGTTATCTGCTGGACCTAGACAGAAGCACCAGGCAGGCTGCCACAGCCATGGCAGCCAGGGCGCCCAGCCAGCTCTGTCTGGGCTCCAGGGCATGCTCAGATAACTGGTCCAGCCTCCAAAGGGGCCGACGGATGGACCTCTTCCTAAGGGATGGCATGGTATTCTACGGCTCCGGGAAAATGGTCTCATTTGAAGTTTAATAATAATTTTTTTCTTGCCCAGGTCTTTACCATGAGCTGTTCCTCCTCTCTGATATGCACACCACCATGGGGAATAGACCATTCAGGGATTTCAGCCCCATTTTAGAGATGGAATAATCAAGGATCAGAGAGATGATGCTATTACTCCCATCTCCCACCTCCCCCCAGGTCTAATTATAACTGACAAAACTGAGACGGAGCCACTTAGTCTTCTAAGTCTTAGATGTCACCTGACAGTCCCTCAATTATAAGGTGCTTCCTTGCTCAGGACAGTGTGGCAATCTAAGACAGGAATGGGCAAAACAGACTGGTGGGAAATCATCGAAAGAAGGGGAAATTTATTTCCAGCAACTGAATGTGGCTGGGAGCTGCTGGGGAGAGCCTGGAACTAAGGGACAGATGAGAAACTCAGCTGCTAGGGAGAGCCCAGAACTAAGGGACAAACCAGAAACTCAGCTGCAGGGGAGAGCCCAGAACTAAGGGACAGGTGAGAAGCTCAGCTGCTGGGGAGAGCCCAGAACTAAGGGACAGATGAGAAGCTCAGCTGCTGGGGAGAGCCCAGAACTAAGGGACAGACAAGAAATTCAGCTGCAGGGGAAAACCCTGCTCTAAGGCCCAGACAGGCATCTTGACTCTTTCCCATATGGCTGAATCTAGGCAGGTGGCTGGGTTTCCTGCCTGTAACAGGATGAAGTTGCCCTAAGGTCCCTTCCCTCTTTAGCCCTAGCCTAGTCCAAGGCTAGGCTGGGCCAACACCACTGGCCTCTCCCTAGTGGATGCTGCTCTCCATTTCCCAGTCACTCCCTACCCACCCCCAGCAAACATTTAGCAGGCAGGATGGGTCTCTAACTTCCTTGTGTGGCTCTGGCTTTATCAGTGGGCAGAACCGAGAATTATCTGTCCTCGATCCATTTACAAATCATTCCCCAACACCTGCCAGATCCTGCTGCAACAGATTCTGGACAGGGCTGCAAGGGATCCTCAGAGACCCCCGGGAGCTAAAGACCGGGCACTGGCATCATCCCTGCCATCTAGGCAGGAATGGCTCGGCAGGGAAGATGCCCTGGGTACGTTCCAATAGTGAGGGCCCCTGGGAGCTCGCACCAATTCACCCACCATTACTAAGCACCTACTGTGTGTCAAGGACTACTGGGCCTGCCCTCAGTGAGTTGCCATGATCTACATCACAAATAGTGAGCCGCCCACAGAGTCCTGCCAGCTCTGGCCACAGAGCAGTGCCAGCAAGGCAGGGCCAGTGCTGGAGCCAAACTCTTGGCCAGCCCCGTGGCCTTATAGGCTGCCTGGTCCGGGAGAAGGCAGAGGAAGGCTATGGACTGGGAGAGGCTGCCACCACCTGTGTGACCTTGGCCCAGGGTCAAAATCCCCGGTCAGCAGGTTTCCCAGCACAATGAGGAGAAAGTTGGGTCCCTTCTGTGCTCCGGAGTCTAATCAGGAGCACCTCAAACACCATCCACTCCTTTCTTCCCTCATATATATATATATTTTTGTGGGGGAGGGAGGGAGAATCCTAGAGAAATGACCAGCTCAAGGTCACACAGCTAAGCTAGATGGCAGGTGGTTAGCGGTGCCACCCGAGGGGCTCCCGCTTTCTCCACGTGGGTGTTTCAATGATCCGGAGGGAGAAACGAAACCGCAACTCTCGAGGCCCTTCTTTTGCCGGAGGGAGCGGAATCCCTTGGGCCAGTCCCGTTCCCGGCCAGGAATCTCAGCAGCTGCGCCTCCCGGGAATGGCTGCCAGTGCAGCATGGAAGGAAATCTACCTAAGGAGACCTGACAGTTGCCATATCCGGGAAGAGGGCTGCTCAAAACCGGGTACCCCAGCAGAGGAAAAAAAGGCCGGGGTGCCCAGCCCCCTCTCTCCCGGGCAGGGAGCACGCCTTCGAACGCAAGTTTCTCCCCGGGTCCAGGGGCACCCTCGTGGGTACCGGAATGACGTGAGGGGGGCGGGGAGGCGACTTAGGGGGGTGCAGAAACTGAAGTTAACGGCAGCGACCCCCGCTCCAGGGTAAGCCCATTCCCCCAGCTCCCAAAGCGCACACACCCACTGGGGAGAAATGTGCTCGCTCCAGGCTAGGGGGGAGGAGGAGCAGGGGGAGGGGCGGGCCGAGCCCTCCCAGGCCGAGGAAGAGGGCTCTCAGGGCACCCGCCATCCCCGGCTCGGGGGCGGGGAGCCGGGCACAGCCTCGGCAGACGAGCACGCTCCTCCCCGCTCCGGAACGGAACGCCCCCCGGCTGGAACGTCCCTGCAGGAGGTGCCCCGGGGAACGGGGCGCCCCCCGGGATGGAATGTTCCCGGGACGGAACGCCCCCTCCAACCGGACGCCCCCCTCCCTCTGGAAGCTCCCGGAACGGGACCCCCCGAGGAGCCGCCCCCCGGGAGCGCCGGGCGCCGCACGGGATCGCGGCGTGCACGCTGCCCGCGGGGGTGGTCTCGGGGCGGGCGGCCGCCCCCGCGTGCTCGCGGAGCCTCACCTTCACGCAGTCCACGGGGTACATGACGGAGTGCTCCAGGATCCCGGCCATGGCCCCCGCTGTCATGTGCGTGGACAGAGAGGCGTTGGTGGGCAGGTTCTCGTAGTCCTCGGCGCCCGCGTCCTTGCCGCCGCCGCCGGGGCCGGGGCCGCCGCCGGCTTCGCGAGAGTCCCCATCCATCCTCCGCCCGGCGGCCGGGTTCCGCAGCGCCATCCGCCACCGGGGCCCGGGCGCGGGAGGGCGAGCGGAGCGCGGCGAGCAAAGGGAAAAACTTCACTCTCAGCGGGTCCCACCTCCGGCTGCAGTGGCGCCTGACGCCATGGCGGGAGGGGAAAACGCAGCCGGGGGAGCCGCGCCAGCTAATCCCGAGCGGCGAAAGGCCGGCCTGCGCCTCCGCATTGGCCAACCCGCCGCTCAGGCCCGCCCCTTTGTGACGTCACAGCTCTTCTGCACATTTCCAGGCAGCCGGGCCGCGGCCGGGGGGGCGGGAAGGGGTGAGGCGGCGGGCTCGGGGTGCTGCTCGGGGAGAGGCGACGGGGCTCTCCTCCCGCTCCGCCCTCCGCCGCTCCCTCGGGGAGGATGCGCGTGCACGGCCCGGCCGGGGAAAGCGGAGCGCCCCGCGCTGCGAGGACCCCCTTCGAGGGCCGGGAGCGCGGTGCAGAGCCACCCCGCCCCACGGGCCCGGGCTGGAGAAAAGTTACGGGGAGGGCCTGTTGCACGAGCCGCGGCTCTCCCGGCGTGGAGAGGCGCCCCTGCAGCCGGCCGGATCCGCCCGTCGAGCCCCTCCTCCGCGCCTGGCCCGGGGGCTCCGGGGCAGCCCCGCCCTCTCAGGGAGCCGGCCGCAAGCCCCTCCTTTCCTCCATTTCTCTGCAAGCCGCGAGGCCTGCGCTCCTTCCACGCTTCCCTCGGTGGAAGCTTCCGCTGCACCTAGCGCGCTCCGGTAGGGGCCGGCGCCAAGGCCAGCCTCACCTAGGCCCCGGAATGGGCCCAGCAGCTGCCATTTCTATAGAGTTTGCAAAGCACTCTGGGCACATTGTGCCGGCGAGTCTCCCAATAACCCTGCGGACGTAAGGGCTGAAGAGACTCGAAGGAAAGCCCAATCCACCAGCGCTGGGCCGCCTTCGCTTCCCCGGGTCACTCGGAGCATTAATAAATGGCATATACTGTTAAGTGCCATTATTATCCCCAAATTGCAGATGAGGAAACTGAGGCCGGGAAGTTAGCTGGACCGGTGCAGTTATTGGTCAGGTCCCAACCTTTGATATTTTTTCTCGGCAGAGACAAGTGGCTTGCCTTTTCCTACTCCCGCTTATTTGACAGATAAGGAAACTGAGAATGAAGAGATTTGCCCAAGGTCACATAGCTGGTTGAACTCAGGTTTTTAAGGACCCCAATTTAGAGTGGCATTTCACTCCAACGCGTCCTCCAGCTGCCAAGCAGATTTTCCTAAACTCCCGGGACTGGAACACCTTCCCTTGGGATGCCTTCTGCAAGAACAGGAGCCTTTCGTCCTCTCCCCAGCCATTAGAACCTGCCTCTCTTAAAGGCTACTTTGTATCTAGACTGTATCCATTTTGCGGGCACTATCTTCCCAGAATGTGTATGTTTCTTGTGACCACATGTTTCCCTTTCTCTCCGCAGCCAACATTAATCTACTTGACATCCAATTAGTAAATGCAGTAGACACTTGTTATTGACTGCACGTAGGAAGTCATCCCCTTTTTAAACAGGGGATTGTACTTTATGACCTCTTGGGGCCTTCCCAGCCCCGACATTCTAACATTCCAGGGCCTAAATCCCTCTTAGTGGAACATAGTGTGTCTACAGCTTCGGAAAAAAGTGGGGAGTGGGCCAGAAGAGAGAGTCCCAAAGGCCTTTCCTTTCCAAGCCTATCAGCCTGTCATTCTTAGGCCCTTAGGCCCTATCTCCTGGCGCTGCCACACCCATGCCCTTCCTTTTCTGGCAGCCCCCAGATAAGAAAGAGAAGAGAATCAATGAATCACAGCTGGAAGCGTCCTGGGAGATCATCCATTGCAGGTGGGAACCGGGCACTAACTTATACCCTCCCCACTCTTATCGAGGTGCACAAGACACCTCATACCAGGTGGCTTTCTAAGGGTCTGAGATTCTGGGGCCCGTGAATGGGTTCCAGCTCCCTTGCACCATAGCTGTCCATTCTGAGTTCAGGGTGGCCTTAGACACTTACTAGGTGGCTGATCCTGAGTAAGTCACAACAGCCTTAGTTTATCTACACTAAAATGGGGATAATAATATCGCCTCCCACATTTAGTACAGTGCCTGGCACATAGTATGTGCGACAAAATTACTAGTTCACCAGCCACAGGCAGTGCCCAGAACATAAACAATATTCTGAACTGGAAATCTCTTTCCTGGGGGATGCTTCCTTTTGGCAGGGGCAAATACTTCAGTTTCCCTCTCTCAAAGCCCACAGGCTGATGGGGCAGACTTTGGCTGCATGGCTCATCCATTCATTGAACAAACATTTAATTTTTTTTATGATAGCTTTTTTATTTTAACAAATACATGCAAAGATAGCCTGCAACATTCACCCCTGAAAAACCTTAGACTCCATATCTTGCTCCCTCTCTCCCCCCTTTCCCAGATAGCAAGCAATCCAGTATATGTGCAATTCCACATCTGTCATGCTGCACAAGAAAAATCAGATCAAAAAGGAAAAAAGAAGAAAAAAACAAGCAAACAACAAGAAAGGTGAAAATGCTATGCAGTAATCTACATTCAGTCTCCTTGGTCTTCTCTCTGGATGTAGATGGCTCTCTCCATCACAAGTCCACAGCAATTAGCCTGAATGATCTCAATGTGGAGAAAAGCCAAGTCCATCACAGTTTTGATCATCATATAATTTTGTTAATTCACAGCATTTTCAAAAGGTAGTAAAAATTTCCTTTTTTTGTTTTATAATTTGTTGTATATATACAAAATATAACCAGTTCTTGGGTTGATTGCCAGCAAGAAAGATCTGTAAGGTCCCTTCTAATTCTCAGCCTATGCACAGAATAGACACTTTGATAGATGTTTGTCTGCAAGATTATGTGATGATCAACTGTGATGGACAGGGCTCTTCTCCACATTGAGACCATTCAGGCCAATTGCGGTGGACTTGTGATGAAGAGAGCCATCTTAACCCAGAGAGGGGATTGTGGGAACTGAATGTGGATCACGACATAGGATTTTCACCTTTTTATTTTTTTGTTGTTTGTTTACTGCTTGTTTTTTTTTTTATTTTACCTTTTGATCTGATTTTTTGCACAATATTATGAATATGGAAATGTGTTTTAAAGAATTGCAAGTTTAATCTATATTGCCTGCTGTTTAAGGGAGAAGAAAAGGGAAGAAGAGAGAGAGAAAAATTTGGAACACAAGGTTTTGCGTGGGTGAATGCTGAAAACTATCTTTGCATGTATTTGGAAACAATTTTTAAATTAAAAAAAAGAAAATGCATAAAAATTTGAAACTCAAACTCTTACAAAAATAAATGTTGAAAAAATTTTACATATAATTGGAAAAATTAAATACATCGTGGAGAAAAAAAGAAAGTGATAGATAATCCTGTGTGTTTTATTTTATGCATTTAAAATGATTACTCTTGGGAATTTGAAGTGTTCTCCAAATCAACCATGGGCCCTTTTTGACTCAGAAACTTTGGCTCCAAAATACCTTGAACTTCAGAGGCCTATAAGGCCCTTGCGGAAGATACATTTCTAAGAGTGAGCCTGTAGCTCAAAATGATCTTATTAAGGTACGTGTTCTGAGTTTTAGCCAAGCTGGATGAGCCAAACTCTGTTTTGCTGTCTGTTTCTATTTTGACATTTGCCCAGAATGCAATGTTCTCCTCTCAAGCCTCAGAAAGGCTTTGGAGTCACAGAAACTGGGTTTCTGTCCTGGATCTGCCACTTATGGCTGTGTGGTCTTGAATAAATCATGCAATCATCTTGGAGGAATAGTGGATGCAAAGACCAGGAGATGAGAGATGGGGCCTGCTGAAAAGGTAGAACCCCAAGTGAGCCAGGTGGATGTATTTGGGAGGTGAGTGTTGTGTATTTAGAATGGAAACAAGAGGGGCTGCCAGATGGTGCAGTGGATAGAGTGCCGATCCTGAAGTCAGGAGGACCTTATTTCAAATCCGGCTTCAGACACTTAATACTTCCTAGCTTTGTGACTCAGGGCAAGTCATTTAACACCAATTGTCTCAGAAAAAAGAAAAAAAAAAAAAAGAAAAAAGAAAAGAAAAAAAAAGGAATGGAAACAAGAGGCCAGGTGAGCAAGAGCTTCACCTGATAAGCATGGGAGTGTCTGCTTCATTCTGGCAGCACCAGAACCTGATGAGGGCAGAACAAGGGAAGACTGAGGCACTGGAGTACATAGAGAGATTTGACCAACTGGCAGCTATGAGTGATTTTATCAGATCCCAAGGCATCGACTATTATCTCCATACAGATGACTCCCATGTCCAAATATCCAACCCAGCCCTGTGTCTGTCTGACTCTTATGTGGCCCCACTCTCTGTCCCTCTGTCTTTGTGTATCCTATCCCTCCTTTCTTCCTCTCTTTCTCTTTTTCCCTCCCTCCCTTCTCTCTGTCTCTGTATCTTTATCTCTGATTCTCTTTCCTTCCTTCATCCTTTCCCTCCATCTTTGTTTGTCTTTGTTTCTATGTTACTGTCTCTGTATCAGCTTCTCTCTTCTCTCTTTCTTTCTCTATCTCTATCTTGTCTCTCTCTTTTTCTATCTCTTTCTCTGTTTCTCTTTATTTCTCTCTGTGTCTCTGTCTCTGTCTCTCTCTCTCTCTCTCTCTGTCTCTGTTTCTCTTTATCTCTCTTTCTCTTTCTATTTCTCTGTCTTCTCTGTGTGTGTGTTTCTTTCCCTCTCTCTCTTTCTTCTTTCTCTCCCTCTCCCCCCTTCCTGAAATTCCATCATACAATACCATTTGCCCAGGATGTCCTATAGGTATCCAGTCTCACTATTTCCAAAACAGAACTCACTCTCTTGTTCACCCCGATTTACAGCTTCAGAGTCAAATTTTCTGCTCTCTCCTTTCCTATGCCCCCAAATGTTCAGTTGTAAAGTCAAGCCAACTCTACCTCCAGAACATCACTCCAATTCCTTGGGCTCCAGGTAAGCCCCAGCCCTTATTGCCACCTTTACAATAATCTCCCAATTGAATTTCCTGAACCAGACACCTCCATCCTGTGTATTTTGCTATGTTACATACTTTGTGCTTCCTTATATGTATACCTACTGTGTGTTAATGTGCCAGATACTGTGCTAAGCACTTCACAAATATTTCTTCTGAGCTTCATAACAACCCTTTAAGGTCAGACCTATTATTCCTGTTTTACAGATGAGGAAACTGAGACAGAGTAGTAAAGTGACTTGCCCAGGGTCACACAACTAGTAAGTGTCTGCAACTGGGTGCTCTACATACTGAATTTACTAAATAAATCAATGAAATTATGGAATACACAGATACTTACTCCTACTCCAATGGGGAAATGGAGGATGTGACAGCTTAGGTGACTTGTCCTGTTCCCATGATCCTATGTGAGGATTCAAACCCAGGTTTCTTGACTCTAGTTGGAAGCAAATATCACTATTTGACAGTGATTGTGATAGTGATATCTCTGAATTCCAGGTGGAAGGACCTATTCGGTTTACTGACCTCCCTTCCCACAGTAACTCTGAGCAGTGGTTGGTAGGCCTCTGCTTGAACACTTCCAAGGGACAGGGAAGTCATTACCTCACAAAGCAATCCATTCCATTATTGGGTCCCTCCAATTGTTGGAAAGTTGTCTCTTGTAATGAATTCAAGTGTGCTTTTCCATTTCCTATCAACTATGTCCTTGGAGCACTAGAGGGAAAGGCTAATTAATTCTTCTTCCATATAGAAGCTCAGATATATGAAATCATGTATAGCCTATCACACATTATTCTCTTATTCATCACATGTCATCATATTCTACCATACTGTGTGTATAACATCATATGTCATATCATGTCATGTCTTGTCATTGTCATTATATATATTATATGTCATGTCGTCTTATCGTATATATAATATCAAAGGTCATTATATCATGTTTTTCCCAGCTCAGTTATCCCTAGGTTACAGACTTGATTCATAGAATTTTATACTTGCCTCCTCCAGTTTATAAAAAAGTGCCCTAAGAGGCCCAGAGAAGAAAAATAGTGACCTGCCCAAGATCACAGATAAGAAATATAATTTGAACCCAGGTCCTCTGAAGAAATATAATTTGAACCCAGGTCCTCTGAAGCCCAAGCCATACCTCTCTGCTCTCTATCTCAATAGCCTCTTCCTTTAGCTGTTCCTCACTTGATGGCTTAACATCATGGTTATGGGACAATGGGGAAGGGCCCTGAATCAATGAAGAGATCCCTTCAGTTCTAGACTTGTGCTGCTGTGATCCTGTTACTTCTCCTCTCTGGGAAGTGAACATACATGACATTACTGTCAGTTGAGTATTTCATGTGTGGCAGGCTCTGTCCTAAGCACTGGGGTTACCTAGAAAGGCAAAAGTAAGTCATCCCCAAGTGAGGATCAGATGAGAAGAGGTACACCAAAGGACTTTGCACTAAAACGGTGAATATCAGCTCAGTTATTGACATTGGAGCACTTCTTGTTTGGGGGGCACAGGCTGGAGTCTGAAAATCAGATAAACTGGATTCATGGTCTTTGTGACTAAATTCTGCACTTCTGCCTCCTTACTAAATGGAAAGGGAGAAGCTGCTAACTGGGGAGTGCAAGCACGGGATAGGGAAAGTCCCCAACTGGCCTCTACTTGCAGGGTCCCAAGCCCAGGAGATGCCCAGGAGATTAACTCCAAGGAGCTAATCATAAGCTGCCGTGCATTGTGTGGCTGGCAAGACAAGGCCATACTCTATGACTTTCTACTCCTGCCAGTCTCTGGTGGCAACTTCCTGGACATTGAGCCTGCAGCCAGCCAGCATAGGGAACCTCAGAAAGGTTAAATGATTTATTCAAGGTCACACAGGAAAGCGTATTCAAATGCCACAAAAACTACAAGAAATGTTACTCCCCAGCGGGCTGATAACAAGGCTAGCAGTCATTATGGCACTCCCTAGGCGTCTCTAATCAGACATGGCATAGGAGCAGCCACACCCCAGCCCTCACCCCCCTCACTTCCATCCCAATCTACCCTTAGACTTTGCACATATTCTCTGTATTAGTGACAATAAACATCAATCTCTGTACACCTCATTTTTTTCCAATACAATAAAAGCTCAGTGAGAGGAAGGGCGGATTCCTTTGTGTCTGTACCTCCGCCTAGTATTAGGTGATACTGGGTGAGGAATATATGCTGCTTGAATGAATATATTCCCCTATGCAGCCAAATGTACAGATGAGCCTATGACCCTCTGCTCCTAGAATCCTAGAGTTAGGAACTTGGAAAACAGAGAGAGAGAGGAAAGAGAGAGAGAGAGAGAGAGAGAGAGAGAGAGAGAGAGAGAGAGAGAGAGAGAGAGAGAGAGAGAAACTGAAACTATAAAGTAGATGATAGATAGATATGGATATAGATAGACTGTTGCTTAGTCATTTTCAATTGAGTCTGACTCTGAGGTTTTCTTTGCAAAAAAAGGTTTGCCATTTCCCTTCTTCAGCTCATTTTATAGATGGGGAAACTGAGGCAAACAGAATTCAGTGATTTTCCCAGGTCAAAACTAGGAAGTATTTGAAAATGGATTTGAACTCATCTTCCTGACTCCAGACCTGGTGCTTTATCTACTAGACTACCTTGATGCCCAGATAGAAAGATGGATAGATGGACAGAGAGATCAATAAAAGATAAATAAATGGATAGATGGATAGATGGACAGAAAATAGATAGATAGATAGATAGATAGATAGATAGATAGATAGATAGATGGATGATGGATTGATGGATGGATGGATAGACAGACAGACAGATAGATAGATGGATGGATGATGGATTGGTGGATGGATGGATAGACAGACAGATATATGGATAGATAGATGGATAGATGGATGATGGATGGATGGATGGATAGACAGACAGATAGATGGATAGACAGACAGATAGATGGATAGGTAGATGGATGGATGGATGATGGATTGATGGATTGATGGATAGATAGACAAACAGACAGACAGATAGATAGATGGATTCCTTCTCCTGGCTAACAAGTAGCAATGGATGAAAAAGAGAGAGAACATTTATCAAGCACTTACTATATGCTAGACACTGCTATGAGCTAGGAATACAGTTTTTCCTCAAGAAGTTTACATTCTAGTGAAGGAAGCAAGCCCGTGCTGGGCAGCTGGGAGCTCCAGCAGCCTAGCATGGAGGCTTGGGAAGCTGCCCGGAGACCTGATTCCGGAGAGAAGATCAAAGCTCCCCATCAGAGGCAGAGTCCAAGGTTGAGGGTGGCAGGAAGGAGAGACGAGGCGAGGAAGCTGAGGGGGCAGAAGAGACTGGAAGAGAGCATGGTTAGGAATGCCTGGGCAGAACCTTCAAGTCCCACTTCACTTTACAGCTGGAGAATCCGGTGAGATCCAGGGAACCATCTTCTCACTTCAAAGCCAGCTTTCTTTCCAGGGCCCCTGCAGCTTACGCTAAGCACATTTCTCTAAACAGAGACCTTATGGACCCCCAAATGTGCTGACTTCACTAAGTAGGAGGGGAGCAGATCTCTGCCATGGATGAGTACGTCTCCCCAATTTTGTCCGGGCCTCTCCCTCTTTCCCAGACTTATTTTCCCAAATCCAGATGGGCTGCCTCCAGAAGAAGCCCTACTTTAGCTAACTGTGTTCCTGGGTAAATCCATAGCTGAGCTCCCATACCAAGCTGCACAGAGAGTCATTGTTTGAGTGTGTGGGGCATCTCGGTGACATCTGGGGGAAGTTAGTGATGAGTTCAGAGGAGAGATTAGCTCAATTCACACACATCTGGGTGTCTTCTGCTTAGAGTGGACATTTGAACAAGTGGGGAGCTGGCAAGACTTAGGGAAGATGAGTCCTGGGTCAGAGACTTGGAGGTTCCCCTATTGGTTAAGTGAGCAAGCAAGCAAGCGGGTGTGATGTGCATGAAGGCAACACAAGGAAGCTGAGGGTCCTTGCACGGCCCTCCCTCACTTCCGTCCTATTCCCTTGGATGTCATGGAATGGCCTTCCTGATGTCATCATCTTTCAGATCAAAGGACAAAGGGTAATAACTTTTTTTCTGTGATTTCATTGGTATGGAGAGCTCTCAGAGGGGATTCCCTCTATTAGTATGGATTAATATCTGTTCTGTATACAGCTTAGAAACTTAGGTCTGGGGCACTGAGAGGATAATAATAATAATAACAAAAATAATGGCAAACATTTACACAGAATTTATACAATGTCAATATATTATCACATACTCCCCCCTCCCCACTAGATTTTAAGGGTCACAGACTTCAGAGGAATTAGAAATTGTTTTGTGGCTGAATAGTCAGGAAAGGCTTCATGGAAGAGGAGTGCCTTTGATGCTGAATAGTATTTGGAGAGGCAAAAAGAGGAGTGGAAGAGAGTGCATTTCAGACCAGGGACAACAAGAGAATACACTGGAAGAGGAATATTAAATTAGCTCATATTTTTATAGCACTAAAACTTGCCAGGCCCAGTGCTAAGCATTTACACGTAGGATCTTGGGATGTAGTTGCTGTTATTATCCCCATTTTACAGATGAAGAAATGGAGGCAAATGGAAGTCAAGTCTGAAGCCACAGTTTAATTCAAGTCCTCCTGACTTCCGGGGCCCGTGCTCCACATACTGCACTACCTAACTGATTCTAACTTCCTCCTTTTAAAAATGAAGGGATTTAGCCCAGAAAGTGTTCAAGGTCCCTTCTGCCCCTCAGTTTATGAGCCTTTGAATCTCAAAGAATAAAGGAATTTGCTAAAGGTCTCGGCTAGTCAGAGACAGATCTGAGATTAGATGTCCAATCTCTTGTCTCCCAAGGATGAAGGTCTTTCCAACAACACTGGGCTGCCCACTTTATTTTCATTATTGATGACAAAAAAAGAAAAAAAAACTCAGAAGCCTGGAGGGTGTCTCCTTAACTTGATACTCTCAGGGCCTCAGTCTATCTCCAGCTAGCTTTGGCCAAACATTTATAACCTTCCTCACCCCCCACCCCCACCCAGGGCCTTCACCCAGGCTTTGGTGGCCACATCCATCCAAGATATCTTGGGTTGCTTGACACCCCGCCAAGGTCTGGGGACTGCTGCTCACATACTGATTGTAAAAGAAAACAAAAAAACAAAAATAAAAGGGACAAACCCTGACCCAATCTAGCCAGCTGTCAGCCTGGATTATGATTTCAGAGAAATTAAAACCACCTTCCCCACCCCAGCTTCCTAAACCAAAAGAATTTATTTATTTGCCTGTTTTGAAATGGCAGGGAAACAGCTGGGGGCAGGGGGAGGTCCCACAGCTATGGGAGGCAAGAGAGAAGGTTTTAAACCCACAGATTACTGAAGGGACAATTCAGCTCCCTTTTCTCTCTGGAAAAAGAGGCGATTGTGAGGTTCTCTTCTGGCTAACATGCCCTGAGGTCTGACAGCAGAACCTCGTGGTTCTGCTGTTCGGTGCTCTCCAGCCTCTCCCATGAGGCTCCATTCCAAGGCTCCTCCCAGAGCCAACCTTGCCCTGCTCCGACATTCCCTTTTCCAGGTCTGGCATTCTGGGACTCTGTCCCATAAAGCCCTCGTTACCCAGACCGAAGGAAGCAGAGGCACATTTGTTCTCCCACTCCCTTGGGTTTTGCTGATGAGAAGGGTTTTTGCTTGGCTAATTAGTGGTTTGTGGAGCGGCTGCTGCTCTGGCAGCCTCCTCGGCCTCCGGGTTTGCTGGTTGCCCATACCTACTTCTCCTAGGGAGAGATGCAGGTAGAAGAAGCCACAAGCTGCCAGGAGGCCTGGTCAGGAGCCTTCAGGCCCTTCAAGGATGAACCTGTTCTTCTTCAATCTCCCCCCCCTGCAGTGACTCTGGCCTCCTCCCTCAATCTGTCTCCTCTGTTGTAGTGACTGGGCTGCTCCCTCATTCTCCCTCATTGTAGTAACTCTGAGATCCTTCCTCAGTCTCCCCAGTGACTCTGGGCTCTTCCCAGCTAGGCTCCCCTTCAGGGACCCATTCTTTAGCCCTCCCTGATCTTCTCCCCCCAAGATGGGACGTTGCCTTCTCCAAACTTTGAAGCTCTTCAGACACACCTCTTAAGTTATTTATGTTTAAAAAGAATATTTAGTGGCAGATATAATGCATGGGAGCTGGAAATCCAGCAGACTCACCCCTGAAAGGGAACATGGATCACTGGAAAGTGCACTGGATTTGGAGTCGGGATACATGGTTGTTTTTTTTTTTGTTTGCCTTTTTACTTGTTCCCTGTTTGACTTTGGACAGACCCTTTTCCCTTCTGAACCTTTGTTTCTCCTGTTCCTTGTGTGACTTTGGACAAGACCCTTTTCCTTTCTGAACTTTTTTTTTTACTTTTCTTTTATTAATTTTATAATTATAACATTTTTGACAGTACATATGTACAGGTAATTTTTTTACAACATTTGTATTCCCTTCTGTTCCAAGTTTTTCCCCTCCTTCCCTCCACCCCCTCCCCTAGATGGCAGGCATTCCCATACATATTAAATATCTTATAGCATATCCTAGGTACAATATATATGTGCAGAACCGAATTTTGTTGTTGTTGTTGTTGTTGTTGTTGCAAAGGAAGAATTGGATTCGGAAAGTAAAAATAACCTGGGGAGGAAAACAAAAAATGCTCACAGTTTACACTCATTTCCCAGTGTTCCTTTTCTGGGTGTAGCTGATTCTGTCCATCATTGATCAATTGGAATTGGATTAGCTCTTCTCTATGTTGAAGATATCCACTTCCATCAGAATACATCCTCATACAGTATTATTGTTGAAATGTTTAATGATCCCCTAGTTCTGCTCATTTCACTCAGCATCAGTTGATGTAGGTGTCTCCAGGCCTCTCTGTATTCCTCCTGCTGGTCGTTTCTTACAGAGCAATAATATTCCATAACCTTCATATACCATAATTTACCCAACCATTCTCCAATTGATGGACATCCATTCAACTTCCAGCTTCTAGCCACTACGAAAAGAGCTGCCACAAACATTTTGGCACATACAGGTCCCTTTCCCTTCTTTAGTATTTCTTTGGGATATAAGCCCAGGAGTAGCAATGCTGGATCAAAGGGTGTGCACAGTTTGATAACTTTTTAGGCATAATTCCAGATTGCTCTCCAGAATGGCCGGATTCTTTCACAACTCCACCAACAATGCATCAGTGTCCCACTTTTCCCACATCCCCTCCAACATTCATCGTTATTTGTTCTTGTCATCTTAGCCAATCTGACAGGGGTGTAGTGGTATCTCAGAGTTGTCTTAATTTGCATTTCTCTGATCAGTAGTGATTTGGAACACTCTTTCATATGAGTGGGAATAGTTTCAATTTCATCATCTGAAAATTGTCTGTTCATATCCTTTGACCATTTATCAATTGGAGAATGGCTTGATCCCTTCTGAATCTTTGTTTCTCCTGTTCCCTGTGTGACTTTGGACAAGACCCTTTCCCCTTCTGAACCTTTGTTTCTCCATCTATGAAATGAGTAGGTTGGACTAGCTGACTTCCAAGGCTCCATCCAACTCTGAGTCTGTTGTTCAAGGCTTGTATAAATATAAATGTATTACTAAGTTATCATGATTAGAGGAAGGTAGAAGAGAATAAACATTTATATAAATATTTATATGCCTACTGTGTGCCAGGCCCTGTGCTGACCTCTTTTTGCAATTATTTTCTCATTTGACTCCACCACAATGCTGGGAGGAATCTGTAAAATTATTCCCATTTTACAGATAAAGAAACTGAGTTGGTGACTTGCCCAGGGTCACAATAAGTTTCTGCAGCAAGATTTGAACGTGGTCTTTGTAACTCCAGGTTTCTTTATCACAAGACAGCTGTGAAATTTAGAGAGCAAGACAGAAAGAGGAAGGGAGGGAGTAGAGAGAGGGAAGGAAGGACAGAGACAGAGACAGAGAGGCACAGAAAGACAGGCGGAGAGAGAAAGTCAGACAAAGACAAAGACATAGAGAGAGACAGAAATAGAGGGAGGGGAAGGACAGAGAGATAGAAAAAGAGACACACACACAATGACAGAAGCAGAGAAAAAAGAGAGACAGAGAAAAGAAGAGAGAGGAGAGAAAGAGACAGACAGACAGAGACGGGAGGGAGAGACAGACACACATAGAAAGACAGAAAAAGAGACAGAAAAAGAGAAAAAAAGAGAGAGAAAGAGGAAGAGAGACCTACAGAGAGAGACAGAAAGATAGAAACACACACACACACACACACACACACACACACCCACACACACACACACACACACACACACACACACACAACCTGCAATGAAAAGATCACAGGATTAGGTTTGGGAGGAATATCTAGTCCAGTCCCCCATTTCCCCACCATTTTGCAGAGCAGCAGACTGACATCCAGGCAATGTCTTGTGCAGTCACACAACTAGTAAGTGTCTAAGGACAAATTTGAACCCAGGCCATTTGTGGTTCCAAGCCCAGAACTCTACTACTCTATGTTATTATTAACATAATAATAGTGTGACTGATAATAGCTGACCTTTATAAAGTGCTTTACAAATGTTATCTCAATGTTAACTACAACTTTGGGAGACAAGGGCTATTATTAGGTTCATTTTATAGATGAGGAAACTGAGGCAGAGGTGCTTTGCATAACTTGTAAATGCCTGAGGCTGGATTTGAACTCATATCTTAGTGACTTCAGGTCCTGTGCTCCATCCATTGTGACACCTATCTGCCTCCTCCATTAGAGTATAATTAGAATGTAGACTCCTTGAAAGCTAAGATTATTTTTTATTTTATCTTTGTAACAAAGTGCTTGGCATGTAGCTAGTACCTAATAAATTCTTGGTGAGTGAGTGATTGACATTTATATAGAATTTGAAAAAGCACTTTTTATAAGTTATTCCATCTGATCATCTCCTCAACTACTCAGGGAAGGCAGTATAGATAGTATCCCCATTTCATAGATGAGGAAACTGAGGAACAGAAAATTGCCCTGAGAAACTTGTGCAAGGTCACAAAGACCCTACAAAGAGATGGGATCTTCCTGAATCACCCCTTTACTAACAGATTCTCCCTGTTGAAATCACTGTTAATACTTTTTCTTTCTTGTCTTTTTTCTTTCTCTTTCTTTCTTTCTTTCTTTCTTTCTTTCTTTCTTTCTTTCTTTCTTTCTTTCTTTCTTTCTTTCTTTCTTTCTTTCTTTCTTTCTTTCTTCCTTCCTTCCTTTCTTTCTTCCTCCCTCCCTCCCTCCCTCTCTTCCTTCCTTCCTTCCTTCCTTCCTTCCTTCCTTCCTTCCTTCCTTCCTTCCTTCCTTCCTTCCTTCCTTCCTTCCTTCTTTCATTCTTTCCTTCCTTCCTTCCTTTCTTCTTTCATTCTTTCACCAATTTGGGATGTGACTTACTCACAGTCACACATCTAGTAAGTATCTAAAGCTAGATTTGAACTCAGATCCTCCTCTAAGCCAGAATGCCTGCCTTCCTTCCTTCCTTCCTTCCTTCCTTCCTTCCTTCCTTCCTTCCTTTCTTCTTTCATTCTTTCACCAATCTAGGATAAATGACTTACTCACAGTCACACATCTAGTAAGTATCTAAATCTAGATTTGAACTCAGATCCTCCTCTAAGCCAGAATGCCTTCCTTCCTTCCTTCCTTTCTTCTTTCATTCTTTCACCAATCTGGGATAAGTGACTTACTCACAGTCACACATCTAGTAAGTATCTAAAGCTAGATTTGAACTCAGATCCTCCTCTAAGCCAGAATGCCCACCACTGTGCCATCTAGCTGCCCTCATACATTTTTTTTAATCCCTAGCATACATGTTGAATGTTTATTCCATTCTCCCTCATCTAGTAGAATATAAATTCCTCGAGGACCTTTTTATTTTTCCCTTTGTATTGCTAATTCCCCAAACACCTTAAAAAAAAACTCTTGGATTGAAATGAATTTAAAAAGTGATAAAGCTAGAATCCCAAATTTAACTCTTTGAACTCCAGAGGAAGTAGTGTTTACATTAGGCCTCAGCTGAACTAAAGAACTCTGTATACAACAAGTATTTAATTATTGTTTGTTGAATGGAAGCAATAAGGTACACTCAATGTCATCAGTAGAGTTGGAAGAGAAATTGTTTATCAACTCCCAACAGGATGACAGGCTTCGGAACTGGAAGGGAACTTAGCCAGTATTGGGACTAATCCTACTCTTAAAATATGGGAAAATGGAGATGACTTGTCCGTTCAAGGGAGGGTCTTTGAGACTTTGGACTTCCATGCTGGAGTAGTTTTGGCTTTGCCTCGTTTTACCCATCAGGTTCCAGCCAGGGCTTTTGTTGGAGTGAATCACTCCCAGGATCAGATCCGAAGCCTTCTCGTTTCATCATACTTCCCAGGATTCATTAAAACTGATGGGACTGAAAGGAGGAGTTGGGAAAAGACTTGACAATGGAGAGATGCTCTTTGTGACTGTTCTTGTTGGAGATGAGAATGGAGGGAGACCCTCCCTTCTGGAGCCTCAGAAGGGCTATCTCCCCTCAACCTGCTGCTGCCTGCTCTGGGATTGATTAGAAGGAGGGTGGGGGAGCTTGGTATCAGACATGAGCTGCTTCCAAGCACAGAACATGTGAAAGACCAAAGATGCTGCCCCAAGATCATGGGGAACGCCAGATAAGCTGGGGGTGCCCTGCCCAGAGAAAACCCTCCTCAGAAGCAGACATGGGAGGCATGGGCAGAACAAGCAGAGGGAATTCTATTTGCTGTTTATGTTGGGATTTGTACATCATCAACTGGGAAAACCTGGCTGTCCGTTTGGCTCTGCCACAGGAGACCCTGAGTCTGTCATTTCACCTGAAGTTTAGGGGAAGACTGGGCTGCTCTGTCATTCATTAACTGTGACAACTCAGCCTGCTACATACAGAGAGATGAATTTTGGATAACAGAACAGGACCTAGACTAGGCCACTGAATCCAAACTCCTCAATTTCTAGAGAAGGAAACAGGTCTTGGAAAGTGGGGAGACGTGACCTCCATCCAGATCCCTTTCCATGCTATCGACACCCTGCACTCTTGGGAAGCAACCCCAGCCACCCTTCTCTGCCAGCCAGACTCTGGGAGATTCCCAGGCTTCAAATCCCGGCCTTGGCGCTCCTACTAAGGCCTTTGGGGCGAGACTATTCCATTGATCTATGCACCTAACACAAGGCCTAGCACTCAGCAGGCTGTAAATAACCGCTTGATTGTTTGAATGCTCCCACATTGAGGTCAAAACTTATTTGTACTCATCAGTTTATTGGATTAAGTAGCCATGATGATCTTTTAAAAAATTATTTTAAAATTGTATCTTTTCCCAATTACAGTAAAAACAATTTGAACATCCTTTTCACATTTTGAGCCTCAATGATCTTTACAGGCTTTAAGACAATGAGTCACAGACTTGCTCTCTGGTCCTTATTTTCCTTACCCACCCAAGGAGGGGAAGTGGAGGTTAAGGCCCCTTCATCTCTCCAGGCCTCAGACAACTCCCTGGAACCCTGCATGTATTTCAGGATCTGAGAAGTTAGAAGGGGAAAAATCCCTACAAATTTATTTCAAAAGAATTGGCTTCCTTAGTAAACTTTGGCATTTTAGTCTGCATTTAAGGGGTCCCTAGACTCACCCCTCTGAGTTCCAAAGGGGTCTAGGACACCCAAACAAATGAGGAGACTTTCCTGTATGACTCAATTTTTTAATACTCACAAATGTATATGTAGTCTTCCTCTACGTTGTTGAGTTTATTTTCCAGTTGTGTCTGATTCTTGGGGACCCCATTTGGGGTTTTCTTGGCAGAGACACCAGAGCAGTTTGCCATTTCCTTTTCCAGCTCGGTTTACAGATTAGGATACTGAGGCAAACAGGCTGAAATGACTTGCCCAGAATCCTACATCTAGTGTCAGAGGTTGCATTTAAACTCATGCCCTTCTGACTCCTGGTCGGGTGTTCTATCCACTTTACCACCTCATTATACTTAAAAAATATTTTTTGATTGACTAATTAACCAGGAAAAGGGGGGTTGCTTTACACCAATAGTACCTTAGACCACAGAAATCACAGGTCCAGACACAGTCCAAAGACTCCTGCCAACTAAGGAAAAGCCTGTATTTCTCATGCCTGCAGAGTATTAAGTTCTCTTTGTGAGAGTGAACTAATGATTGTTCTGGGAGCCCTTGTACTCCAGGATTCTTTCTGAGCTGACATTAAGCTGTTTGCTGTGTGTACAACCCTCTGGGGATATGATGTCATCCATTGGCAAAGAGTAGGGCAGGGTGTATGTGTGTGTGTGTGTGTGTGTGTGTGTGTGTGTGTGTGTGTGTGTGTGTGTGTGTGAAAAAATCCAAGCCAAGAGAGATTGTGAAGAGGGAAGTAGCCTCAAAGAACACAACCAGGAACAGTGGCGAGCAGGTGCAGAGGAACAGGTTTTTGCTCCGTTTAAGGAGGAAGAGATTTTCTCAAGGCTAATCCAAGAAGGGCCCATTGGGCCAGATCAAGAAGTGGGGGATCCCCTCCCTCCCTCCCAGCCTTTCTAGCAGGGTCTGGATGCCCACTTGAGAGGGGGAGAGAGAACACTTACTAAAGCATGAGTTTCATAGCTGATCCAACTCTGCTAATCTGGGAGGAAGGTCATGGGATGTTGGATTTGGAGCAGAACAGGTTCAGAAAGGCCAGCAAAGTGCTGAGAGTTGGAAGACCTTGGTTCTCATGTCTGGCTTTGCTCCTACCATTGTCCCCTAGAGAAAAGACTTCCACAGCTCGAGCTGGGGAACCACGTATGAGGATGTTGTAGAGAGGATTCCAGTTGAGGCATGGGAAGTCCACTTCCAGACCGTGCCTCAGCTGCTTTCTTGCCTTCTGCCATTGCTGAGTGACTTCTGTAACCTCTATTTTGAGGAAGGACTCAGGGAAGTCAGCTGTCACACCTTTCCCGGCTCTTCTTCTGACTTTATTAACGTTGTCATGTTCTTCTGTATAGCCTTCTCACCTGGGAGCATGCCCAGCCTTCCTTTCCCCAGGGATTAGCTTTTCTCTTGCTTGTAAAACATAAAAAATGTCTGGTGACTTGATTTCACTGTTGAGGGCCTCAGTTTCTTCCTTTTTAAAAATAAAAATAGATGAGATTATCTCAGAAGTTACTTTATTTTTTTTTAATTTTTAAAATTAATTTTATAATTATATATTTTTTGACAGTACATATGCATGAGTAATTTTTTTCTTTTACAACATTATCCCTGTATTCATTTTTCCAAATTTCCTCCTCCCTCCCTCTACTCCCTTCCCTAGATGACAGGCAACCCCATACATATTAAATGTGTTACATTATAACCTAGGTACAATATATGTGTGTAAATCCAATTTTCTTGTTGCACGGTAAGTATTGGATTCCGACGGTATAAGTAACCTGGGTAGATAGACAGTAATCTAACAGTTTACATTCACTTCCCAGTGTTCCTTCTCTGAGTGGAGTTGTTTCTGTCCATCACTGATCAACTGGAAGTGAGTTGGATCTTCTTTATGTTGAAGATATCCACTTCCATCAGAATATATCACAAGTTACTTTAAATTCGGAATGCAAAATTTTACCCTCAGAGAATCTCTGAATTAAAGAGATATCCAGTGCCATCTAATCTAATCCCCTAACTCTAAAAGGAGGAAAATGAAAGGGGGTTAGACTACATGACCCCCCCCCAGTTCCCTTACAGATGCAATCTTATGATCCCCCTATTCTCTTTTCACTGAGCAACACTATCCTTGTAGAAGGGGTGAGAGTCTCTAGTCTCTGAGGTCCCCTTCAGCTGATGATCCAGTCATGATCCAGATCATGATCCAATGGGTCCCAGAAGAATGAACTGATTTTTCCATGTCTGAACAGGAATGCTTTCTACATTTCTCATCAGCAGCCTTTGTCTGAAGATCTCAATTTTTGATTGACTAATTAACCAGGAAAGGGGGGGTTGCTTTACACCAATAGTACCTGAAATCACAGGTCCAGACACAGTCCAAAGTCTCCTGGCTTTGTCTCATTGTCTCATAAGGAAGTTCCTTCTACTTTGTTATTGGCTCTAACATTCTACGTCCAATCTTGCCACTTCATTTGCTCTAAGTAGCTGGGCGCCACAATGGCTAGAATTCTGAGCTTGGCGTCAGGAAGATCTGAATTCAAATCCAGCCTCAGACACGTGACCTCGATTGAGTTACTTGCTACTTGCCTCAGAAAACTCATCTATAAAATGGAATAATAATAGTACCTACTTCCCAGAGCTGTTGTGAATATCAAATGAGTTCAAATTTTTAGAGTTCTATATAAATACGAGCTATTATCATTACGTTCTCGAGGCCCTCTTAGCTCTAACATTCTATGATTTCAGCCCATATGTAATATATCTTCCCTTTCCACAGGTAACATTAGTCTAAATCTCCCATAATTGTAGACAGCCCTCAAGCTAAGCTTTCTATCTTAGGAGGATCAGTGTAAAAACTCACAAATCTTTGTCTTGATTCCACAGCTTCCAGTTTATGCCATTATGCCAGAGACGCAATCCTTGCTTTGATCTAACATAATCTCTTCCCTAAATAGCTCCAACTGCTTTACCAAGGAGATCTTGATTACAAACGTCATAGAATCTCCTGTGTGGGAAGGGATTTCTGAAGCCAGGGGGTGTGATCCATACCTGCTTGAGAAGTCCCTGTACATTCTAACAAGCCTTTGAGGAAAGATCCTCTACCTCCTGAGGAGACGGGCTCTGCTTTTGGACAGCCTTAATCCAAAGGAAGTCTCCCTTTACTTTGTATCAAAATCTGCTTCCCAACATGCAATTACTTCTAGTGTTTGGAGGGCTGCTTTTAATGAATCCTTCCACTTCATTTGTTATTGGTCAGACATTCAGTCATGTCTGATTCTTCATGACCACATTTGGGGTTTTCTTGCAAAGACATTGCAGTGGTTGGCCATTTACTTCTCCAGCTCATTTTACAGACAAGGAAACTGAGGCAAACAGGATTAAGCTACATGCCCAGAGTCACACAACTAGTAAGTGTCTGAGGCCAGATTTACTTCAGGTCTAACTACTCTATACACTTGGCCACTTAGCCGCTTCCTTCTGCTGTGTAACCCTTCACATACTTGAAAACAGCTCTCATGTGGCCTTCTAAGTCTTTTCTATAAGCTAAGCATCTCAGTTGCTTTAATTAATCTTCATAAGGCATGGTTTTAAGGTTCTTCATTATCCTGGTGGATTGTAAGCTCCTCAAGGCCAGAAATTGTTTCAATTTTTGTCTTGGTGTCCATAGTTAGTGACACATAGTAGGTGTTTATTTGATTAATCAGCCCTGGCTGATTCCTGGCTTCCCCTGATCAAGTCTATCTGAATATGTTTTGCTTATGACTAATTCCTCTCCAAATCTACCCTCCTTTCTATTTCCTCTCTCCACTCCCAGTTTCCCTGTCGAGTAAAATGGATTTCTATGCCAAATTCTGTGTATATGTGTCTCTGTGTGTTCTCCTCCTCTATCTGAAGGTCATACGGAGGCCCAGAGAGATTGAGAAAAACTCTGGTTTCTTTGGTCTTCATTAGAATTTAAGTTCTTTGAGGAATTGTCCTTCTTTTTGCTTTTATCTATATTATCACCAGGTCTTAGCACAGTGTCTGGTACATAATAAGTAATTAAGAAATTGCTATTTTCCTTCCTCTTTCCCTACCTTCATCTTTTCTTCCTTCCTTCCTTCCTTCCTTCCTTCCTTCCTTCCTTCCTTCCTTCCTTCCTTCCTTCCTTCCTTCCTTCCTTCCTTCCTTCCTTCCTTCCTTCCTTCCTTCCTTCTCTCCTTCCTCCTTCCACCTCCCCTTTCTTCCTTCTTTTCTTTCTTTTTTCCTTCCTCTCTCCCTCCTTTTGCCTTCCTTCTTTCCTTTCAAACTGCCTCTCTCTTCTCCTCTCCCTTACTCTTTTTTCTCCTCCCCTTCTTCCTTTTATTCTTTCTCCCCTTTTCCTTTCTTTCCCTAGCTCTCAGTTTTCAAGAAATCCAGCACTGTGATCTGACTTATTGTAATCACTCCCTATTTGACCTCCCTACCTCCTCCAATCCACCTTTCATTCATCTGCTTAAGTTATTTTTATAAAGTACAAGTCTGATTCTGTCACACACACACACACACACACACACACGAAACTCCATTTGTTTCCCTTTTCCTTTAAGATCAAAAGTAAACTCCTCTATAGATCATCAGATTTGTTTTATATCTCTGGGTAAATCACTTAATACTTCTCAGCCTTAGTTTCCTCATCTATAAAATAGGGATAAAAATAGCATTTAGGTCTCAGTTATGATGAGGATCCAATGAGATAATATATGTGAAGTGATTTGCAAATTTTAATGTACTATAAAAATGCTAGTTATTACTAAATTATTACTTAAACAAATCTGGTTTCAATCTATCTTTTCAGACTTATTTCACATTATTCTTCCCTGGAGTTATTCCATATAAATTGAATTTACATAAAATTTGAATTTATATAAAACCTAGCATATGAGGTTTTAATTCAACTTCTTATTTGAACTCTATGAATTTTACATTTCTTGTAAACAACATATTATTGAATTCCATTTTCCATTTTATTGGTTGGTTCATCCCATCTATGTTCACAATTATTTAACTATATATTTCCATTATTCTGTTCTCTTATTATTTTTTTCTCTCTGAATTCTGATCCTCTCTTTATAAAAAAGAAAAGGATAGTGAGAGAAGAAAAGTGCTCATTGCTAGATCTGTACACTTGATGCAAATGACCTCTCTTCTCTTAATCCTTTTCCTTCCTTCATCTTGACCCCAATCACAGATTCTTTCCTTTTCTTTCTTTATGACACCTTCCCCTTAACAATCCATCCTTTCAAGCTTGTTTTGCTTATGACTAATCCCTATCTGAAATTATCCTCCCTCTTCTTCCATTCTTTCCCCTCCCATTTTCCTCGTTTCCCTGTTGATTTGAATGTATTTCTACACTAAACTCCATATATGTATTCCCTCCTCATTTGACTGCTTCAAATGAAAATCAGGTTCAAGTAACACCCACCTCCAATAACCTTTTTATTGTTTGTAGTCTTTTACTTGCACACCCAGATTACATGAGATAGTCTCCTCATCCTTCCTTCTCTTTTCTTCTCTGGTGTAACCCTTTCCCTTCTCCCTTTTTTTCTATTAAAAACATCAAAACTAGATCCTTTATCTCATTTAACTCTATCCATGACCCTTGTAAATATTGGGTTCTGGGGAAACATCTGTTTTTAGCTCATTTTAGGATATCAATGCTTATAATTTTCAAATGTATTTATTTTTATTATATTTTTCTTGACTCCAATGCTTACATTTCTAAGTTTCTACTCTAGCCTGCTCTTTTCTTCAGAAATGTTTGGAAGTTCTCTGTTTCATTAAAAATCCATTTTTTTTCCCACAGTAAGATTCTACTTCGAGATGATTTTTGATGTAGAAAGAGCAGTTAGAGGATGAATACAGAGAGGCTTGGAGAGACTTTCATGAACTGATGCTAAGTGAAATGAGCAGAACCAGGAGATCATTCTACACTTCAACAATACTGTATGTGGATCAATTCTGATGGAAGTGGCTATTTTCAGCAATGAGAGGATCCAATTCAATTCCAGTTGATCAATGATGAAAAGAACCAGCTACACCCAGAGAAAGAACACTGGGAAATAAATGTGGACTGCTTGTGTTTTTGTTTTCTTCCCAGGTTATTTTTACCTTCTTTCTAAATCAAATTTTTCTAGTGCAACAAGATAAATCTTCCTGACTCCAGGCTCAACACTCAATATGCTTGCCACCTAGCTTGGTCCCTAATTTTATATATCTATAACTATACACACATATACATATATACTTACACACACATATATACATACATGTATACATAAAGACAATATATACACAAAATAACAGAGATAGCTACTTAAACATACCATATGTTTATGGTATATAGCACAAATGTGTGTGTATAATAAAGCATTATACTGTGTATGTTTAATATATATATATATCTACATTTATACCTATATAGACAACTATGTGTGTGTGTGTGTGTGTATATATATGTATATATACATATATATATACACCTACATCATTAATGACATTGACATAGACATAGACATCTACATCTATGTTAACATCTATATATAGCATCGTGTGCTTCCAGTTTTTGTAAGGGATCTTGGCTCCCATAATACCCTGCACAGGACCAGACCTGACTTGTAGTAAGTTTCTAATACTTTTTCTTGCTAGAAGTTTCATAAATGAGAGAGGTGCTAAGAATATGCTCAGAACTGATGCTGAGTGAAATGAGCAGGACCAGGAGATCATTATATACTTCAACAACAATACTGTATGATGATCAATTATGATGGACATGACTCTCCAAACAATGAGATGAACCAAATCAGTTCCAATAGAGCAGTAATGAACTGAAATAGCAACACCCAGCGAAAGAACTCTGGGAGATGACTATTTACCACAACATAGAATTCCCAATCCCTCTATTTTTGTCTGCCTGCATTTTGGATTTCCTTCACAGGTTAATGGTTCACTGTTTCAAAGTCTGATCCTTTTTGGGCAGCAAAACAACTGTTTGGACATATATACATATTTTGTATTTAATTTATACTTTAACATATTGAACATGTATTGGACTACCTGCCCCCAGAGGGGAAGGGGTGAGGGGAAGGAGGGGAAAAAAATGGAACAAAAGGTTTTGCAATTGTCAATGCTGGAAAATTACCTATGCATAAAATTTTTGTAAAAATTAATTTAATTAATAAAAAAAAAAACAATATGCTCAGAACCCCTGAGCACTAATCTTAGACTAGGGAAACATGAATCTTGAATCTCTTTTCCATAGTACAAAGCTCAGCCTGTTATTAGCTCTCCTCCTCCTTACCCTTTCACCTTTCACAACTGCTCCCCAGGGTAAAATCCCGACTCCTACTTTTGTCATTCCCAACCCTCCGCACCTGCCCAGCCCCAGCCAGCCAAGCTTGCCAGTGCCCTCTGCTCTTTGGATCAGCAGCCAGCCTGTTCCCTCTCAATGACAGTGTGTTGGCGAGTACTTAACAATCAACTTTCCGGTTGATAACAATGTACCATATTTCTCAGCATTAGCAACATTTTCTCTTTCACTTTCTTAAGTCTTGATAAAGAGGAAAACAATAAATCGAGTTACAATGATTTGTAACATTTGTCAATTTCCAAGGTGTAACTAATAGTAAGTTTCAGGGCCAAAATTTGAACACAAATCCCTACCTTTAAAACTGGGGTGCTTTTCCATTCAGTTTATCTAAGGTCACACAAGTGAATTCCAACCCAGGTTCTCTGACATCTAATCTATAGACTTTCTACCTTTTTATACTAGTCTTGGGTCTGCCACTAGACTCTCTATTTGACTTTGAACAAACTAGCTTTTCATCTATGAACCTCACCTTTCCCTGTAGAGTGTTAATATGTTCAGGTACTTGAAGTTACATTTCTCTGGCAAGTTTGTATATATAGGAATTACCTCTCTTCCCCCTCCCCATGCCAAAAACAAAACAAAACAAAACGAAAAAAAAAAAAAAAAACCAAAAAAACAAAAAACAAAAAACAAAAAATAAATAAATAAATAAAAAACAAACAAAAAAGCCTTTCTATAAAATATACCCACCACATATTAAAATCTAAATTTGTTGTTAATTTCAGACTTCTACTTAAAATGGGAAGTAAGATGGCATACTTCGGGGTACCTGCAGATGATCATCTTGTTGAGGTGTATTTTCTACTTGCCTACCATTACTTTAAAGAAAAGTAATGTATCATAGCATAATGAAAATAGAAAAGACTTTCTAGTCCATCCTTCTTATTTATAGATAGGGAAAATGAGGCCAGAGATGTGACTTCTCTAAGGCACACAGGGAGTCTTAGTGACTGAGTCAGGATTTGAGCTTGTAAAACAGATCTGAATTTGAAGTCAGAGGATTTGAGTTCAGATTGTGGCTTTGATCCATATTCTCTGTGGACAAGATCAGTGACCCCCAAAATGTGGATCCTAAGAGATCCATAGGTCAAAACTATTTTCATAATAAACTATTATTTGCTTATTAAAATTCCCCTTTTTTCCTGCTACATATCTGTATAAGGCTAGATTTTCTTCATATACTTCAACCAAAACAATATCAAGCAGTTATAAAATTTAGCTGTCTTTTATTAAGCTAAGACATTAAAAAAGTTTGCAAAAATATGTAACACAATGCAACCCTTCTCATTTTTTGTTGTTCTGGAAAATAGTTTTCATAAAAATATTATTTTAAACATGTAATGGGTTTATTAGTTTTAAAAGATTAATAATTTTTGAAGTGATCCATTTTAATTTTTAATATAACAAATTTTGATAAATGGAGTTCACATAAGCAAAAAAAAAAAAAAAAAAAAAAAATTTCCAAGGTGTAAGTGATCACGCTGAAACTAACAAGTGACTCCTGATTAGAGCCGGCTGCATTCGGCTCCTGGATCCAGAGCTTTGCAAATCAACAATCCTTTGAGATTGGAAAGGACACAAAAGATTCTTCAACAGCTCTTGACTGCCCCAGATCTAAAGATGTCTGGACCCCTACTTCCCTACATGCATTATCTACCCATTAGAAAGGAGATCCTTGAGGGCAGGAACTGGTTTGCTTTTGTATTTATAACTAGCACTAGAACTGAGAAATCCCTTTTCATCCATTCCTTAGGTAGCTCACTTTGCTCATTTGTTAGTTCTGGGGAAATTGGTCTCCTTGCAGTTCTCTGAATCCATCCCATAGGAATCCTTGGTTACATGTTTCCTACGCCTGGAAGGTGGCCCCCAGCCCCAGCCTCCACTTCTGCCAAAAGAAATCTTTCCCAACCTTCGAGGCTCTTGTATCTCCTCATAACTTTCTAGGAGCCCCAGCCAAAAACGATTCCTCTCTGCTTTTGGTATTTGTTTCTCTTGTTTTGCTCCTACCAGAGGGGGAGGTATTTGAGAGGAGGAAGAAATCATATTTTCTGTTTCCCCATGACCTCCAGCGAGGGGCTCCATAATTAGAGTCTGTTAAATTGAATTGGGTAAGCTCTGTGACAATAACCTAAGAGGAAAGAATGTTGGAGGTGGAGTCAGAAAGAATAGCTTCCTGCTGTCTCTGACACTTCCAACCCAAACCAGAGTATAACCTTTGTGTCTGTCTGGCATAGCCAGGGAGCCAGGCTAGGGGTCAAGGAACCTTGGCTTCAGATCCTGCTTCTGACATGCTTCAGCTGTGTGCCCCGGCCAAGTCACTTAACCTCTGCCTCGGTTTTCCCATCTGCAAAATGGGAATAAAAATAGCTCTCCCCAGGCCCTGATGAAAATCAAAAGACGTAAGGAAAAGGGATTAGCATGGTGATCGGGCACATAGTAACTCTCAGAATGGTTTTTTTTTTTTTTATTATTTTATTTTTTTCCTTCCTCCCTTTCTCCCTCCTTCCCTTTCTTTCTTTCCTTCCTTGTTTTTTTCTTCTTTCCTTCCTCCTTTTCCCTTTCTTTTCTTTTCTTCTTTCTTCTTTCTTTCCTAATTTTTTCTTTTTCCTTCCTCCTCTCCTCTCTCCCTCCCTCCCTTCCTTCTATCCCTGCTCTCTGTCTGTCTGTCTCTTTCTGTCTGTCTCTCTCTTTCTGTCTCTCTGTCTCTCTCTGTCTCTGTCTTTCTGTTACTCTTTCTCTCTCTGTCTCTCTCTGTCTCTCTCTGTCTCTCTGTCTCTCTCTCTCTCTCTCTCTCTCTCTCTCTCTCTCTCTCTCTCTCTCTCTCTCTCTCTCAGCAATGGCATACAATAAATCTAAAAACTATTTTAGAACCAAGTTGAAAAGACCTTTAAATGTCAGATAGGAGAGGTTAGCAATAGGAGCCACTGAAGGAGCTTGAGCAGGGCAGTAACTTGATCATACTTGCACTTCAAAAAGATGACTTTATCAGCTGTTTGGAACACCATCTATCAATCAACCAGTAAACATTTATGAAGCACCTACTGTGACCAGGCATTATGCTAAGTACTGGGGATAAAAGAGGCAAAAGGCAGGCTCTAGGAGCTTATAATTTAATAGGAGATACAATATACAAAGCAAACTATGTACAGGACAGATAGGAAATAATTGGAAGGCACACAATCAGTGACCCAAAATAATCTAGCAACCCTGGAACATATGTACTACTAATATCATTATCATTTTACAGATGAGGAAACTGAGGCTTGCAGAGGTCTAATGACTTAAGATCATAGATCTAAAATTAGAAAGGACTTCAGAAGTCATTTATTGGTAGGCTAATAGATAGGGGGCTAAAAGGGATCTCCAAGGCCACTGGGCCCAACACCCTCATTTTATGGAGGAAGAAATTGAAACTCTTGAAGCTTAAATGATTTCCCCATTATCACACAGATAATAAATGTAAAATTTGTACCCAACTTGTTCAGCTCCAAAGTCAATGTGTTTTGTCATTCTTTTTTGGAGGCTATTAGGCTTAGGTGACTTGTCCAGGGTCACACAGCTAGCAATCATCTGAGGGCACATTTGAACTCAGGTCCTCCTGACTTCAGGACCTGTCCTCTATCTACTGCATCACCTAGCTGCCCCCTGTTTTTTTTTTTTTTTTTTGTTTTGTTTTGTTTTTTGTTTTTTTTGTTTTTTGTTTTGTTTTTTTGTTTGTTTGTTTTTAATTTTATAAACAAGGCTATGGAGACATAGAAAACTTAAGGGAAGAAGTAGCAAAACTGGGTTTTGAACTCTGCTCTCCAAGTCCAGTTTAACCCCCTCTTGGTGAAAGTCACATGGTGAGTATGGGGCAGAATGGGGAGAGGGTCTGTATCTGGAATCTCTCCCCTTGCAGCTGAGCCACCTCTCTCTCCACGCTGACTTTGTTTGGCTGCTCTCCTCGGGCACTCCTGGGGCCCTGATCCTGCCTTCCCAGAACACAGCTGGCCTGTGCCCAGCAAGCTGGAGGGGCAAGAGGCTTCCTTCTGTGCAGGCATTCAGAATGTGTCAGATGTTTTAAATTCCCGCTGGTCACTCTAACCTTAGTCAGCGATAACATCTCGCAGACGGCTGACTTCCTGCATTCAGAGCCCCGAGTTTGGCCACAGAGCCTTTCTTTCTTCTTGTTGCTGCCCGTGGCACACTGGTATGAAGACAAGGAAGGGGAGGAAAGAAGGCGAATGAAAACATTCCTTTTTCGGTATGGGCTGGAGGAGCAGGGCAAGCCCACAATTTATTGGGGAGGGAAAATGACTGAATATAGAAGCATAGATAGAGCCCCAGCCCTGAAGTCAGGAGAATCTGAGTTCAAATCTGATCTCAATGCTGAACACTTCCTAGCTGTATGACCCTGGGCAAGTCACTTAACCTCAGTTGCCTCAGGAGAAAAATATAGAAGCATAACCAACACCCCTTAGCTTTGTTACCAGCTCACTCAGGGGCAGAAGGGAGAAAGCTTGGAACATTGAGGCAGGAAATTGGAGAGTAAACTGTGTGACTCTTAAGCAAGGTCATTTAACTTGTCTGGGTCTCATTTTCCTTATCTGTAAAATCTCTAAAAGGACACCTCACTATCAATCTCAAAGATTTGTAGTAAAAAGTATATTTTGCAAATAAGAGTATGGACTAATGATGCTTACTTTCTGTGCCTTGCTTTCCCCTCCATAAAATGAGTAGATCTATTTGATAGACTTTAGAGCTAGAAGGGAATATTATTATTTATTATATTATTCCAATAATATTATATTATTCCAATAATATTATTATATTATTCCAATAATATTATATTATTCCAATACTACCATTGTACAATGGAAGAAATGGAGTCCAGATCCACCTGAAATTCGTTGCCTTTGATTCAGATTGTGAAGGATCTTCCCAGATCACAAAATGTCTGGCGGTTTCAGGAAACAAAGCTTGAGGGCTTCCTTTAATAATGTTGCTGATGATTACTCTGTACCATCAAGAAAGGTTGAATTGAGGTCAGCTTGCTCTGCTTAATAAGGCAGGGAAATGTGAAATACCTCCTTGATACAGATCTGTCCAAAAGGCATCCCCATTTTAGAGATAAGTAACAGGGTCAGAAAGGTCTGCACATTTAGTAAAGCATTTCTCCCACTTGGGCATGAGTTCCCTCATCTATTAAAATGAGGATGCTGGACCGGATGACTGCTAGAGAAATCTCATCTTTGGCTTCCATCCCATTAAATAGACCTAATGACACCTACAAAGCTTACCTAGAAAGATTTAATGAGGCTTTATATATATATATATATATATATGAAAGTGTTTCGTATGCTACAGATCACAAGCAGACAATTGGATTGTTGTTAGATCTGGAAGGCAGCTCAGAAACCATCTGCTCAAAACTCATTTTTCAGATAAGAATTTCATCACAGGATTGTTGTGCTAGAGCTGAAAGGTTTAACTTAATTCTTTATTTTACAGATGAGGAAACTGAGTCTCACAGAAGTTAAGTACTTTAACCAGAGCAGGAACTTGAAATAAACTCAGAAAACTTGCAAATTTTTGGAGACCAGGAATTACTTCATTTTAATCCTATATGTGTTTGGCACATAGGAGACAATTAACATTGCTTAATTGATTGTTGATTGAGAGTTTCCTGTGCTAGGCACTAGGATGCAGAAGGATGAATAATGAAGTCCCAGACTTTAAAATCAAATCAACAAATGTTTATTAAGCACCCACTATGTGCAAGACACTGGGCTAAGTACTTACAATCCAAGAATATGACACAGACTCTTCAGCCTGTTGTTGTTCTTTCTAGCCCTTTACAATCATAATACTTTTCCAGTCTGATTTCACATTATTTCCCTTTATACACTTTCTGTTTCAGTCAAACAGGTCTATTTTTGGTCCTTAAATCAGATATCCCATCTCCCATCTCTGCTTAAGCACTGACTGTTCTCAATGTCTATCATTAATTCCTTTCTCAACTCTTATAATTCTCTTCTATCAGGACTCAGCATAATGTTGCCTCTGCCTCCTATGGGACTTTTTTTTTTTTTATCTATTCCTCTCCACCTTGTCCTCTTTCTCCACCCTTTTATCTTCCCTTCTCCCACCTCTTTAATGTTCCTTCCTTTTTAAAATGACTTTGCATTAATTTGAATATTTCTTGCATATCATTTTACCTGTGGTATCCCTCGAATCACTAGTAAACCTCTTGAGGGTAGGGATTTATTTCCCTTTTTTTTGTCTTTATGTCCCTAGCACATAGCGTGACATATAGTGGGGTACCTAACAAAAGGATGAATTGGATTAAATTAAAGTGAATTAAACAGTAGGATCTGGGAAAATAACGTGTAAACAAAAAAAGTGATATTTATTTTTGGAGAAAACTCCTAGATCATAATCAGAATTAGGGAGGGCCTTTAGAGAGAATTCAAACCAATCCTCTCCTCTCACAGATAAGGAAACTAAGGCTGAGAAAGGTCATTTAGTACTAGGGATATTTAAGGGTTTGGAAGGGTAGCAAAGGAATACCCTGAGTAGAGGGATCCTGAACCAACCCAGTTCCTATGATGGTGACCCCAATTTCTATGATGGTGACCCCAGATCCTATGATGGTGACCCCAATTTCTATGATGGTGACCCCAGATCCTATGATGGTAATCTCAGTTCCTTTGATGGTAGTCCCAGTTACTATGATGGCAGCCCCAATTCCTATGATGACAGCTCCAGTCATGTGACCCCAGTTCCTATGATGGTTGATTATCTGATGGCTTTCTTGAAGCATCCTTTCAGAGCAGACTTGCAATGTTTGTAGAGGGAACCTCCCATAGTTCTCAGGCAAGTCGAGCAGTTTATATTCCTACTCTGATCTCCATCCTCCTAAAAGGAGGACTAAGTTGGGCTTGAAAGATCAGGCCAAATGCCCTTTGCTGAGTCCCACCCTGAAGTTAGGAGGCTAGATGTTACTATTAGTAGAAGATGAGGTGTGACCATTCAAAGCTAGGCTATGACTCTTCCTAATAACTAAAGCCAAACTTGGCTTTTTTATTGCAGTTTTCTACAAAGCTTTTCCAGTCTCAACTGGTCTCCACAAGCTTGTCTTAAAGGATCCATTCCCCACACTAGTCATACTCAGCCCAAGTATTTATTTATTTATCCATACCAATTCAGTCTGAGCATTTTTAGCATTGCCCCCAACCCTGAAAGCTCCACCTAGATTCTCATTAAACTTCCGTACATCATCTATTCAAAGTCAAAGGTGGTGAGCTCCTCTCCAATGACTCTCTATTAACTAGACCCAGACAGATGACACATGCATTCGAAGCAAACATACTCACGAGTGCTTGTAAGCTTGAATCATTTAATGGAGCAAAAGCCAAGGGTTTTGCGTACCCTTAGCCACAGAGCTATTTCCTGTGACTGGTAGGAACATTGTGAGAGAGCTTTCCTGTCCATCCCCATCATACCACCTTGCGAAGAAGCCCCATGCACAACCTTGTCAATCATGCAGTCCATAAATTCTCAAAATGAACACGGCTTCCCCTCAGCTCCCCAGCATTGTGATGACTCTGATGGAGGAGTGGATTACTGGAGAAGAAAAATGAGTGTTTCCTACATCCATAGCATTATGCAAACCTAAACAACATGATACTTTGCTCTCAAGTTATGTTCTACTTACAGAGAGAAGACTTGAATACATGACCTTAGATTGCTATCTAAGTATTCTTATATTCTATACAAGATATCTTGCACACAAAATCATAAAATTAAACAAAAGTAATTTATTATTATTATTATTACTCTTTTTGCTGAGGCAGTTGGCATTAAGTGACTTGCTCAAGGTCATACAACTTGAGTACTGAGGGCAGATTTGAACTCAGTCTTCCTGACTTCAGGGCTGGTGTTCTATCCACTGTGCCATCTAGCTGCCCCCTATTATTAAAATTATTACAAAATAAAAAATAGATCACTATACAAAACATCTTTTATTGCTATACAAAGCCATGCTTCATGATACATCTTAAGCTGTATACTATGTGCCAACAATAACTGCTCCCATTGTTATAGGAAGCTCAGTTTTTATAATGCTTCTCTCCCAAGAACCTGTGGGGCAGATAGTGTCGGTATTATTACCATTTAATTGAAAGGAACATCAATGGCCCATCCAAGAGTGGTTTTGCTTGCTTTTTTTTTTTTTTTTTGCACTCCCAGAGGGTTCTATAATATAATTCTTAAATAAATATTTTCCAGTCATTTATTCAGATATTAATTCAGATTTATTCAGATATTAATGGTAGAGCCCACCAAATGAACCACTCCATCCTCCAATAGCCCCGTGCAGCCCTCACCCTAAAGAGAGAATATCAGGATCATCCCTTCCCAAATGTGCAACCTGAAGACTCCAGGGCCTTGCTATTGGCCCTGAAGCTGTTTTTTCTATGTTGTGTTGCCCCCCTAATTAGAATGACTGGCTGAGAGATAGTCAGTCAACATTTATTAGGCACCTGTTATGTTGTAGGCAAAGAATGGCAAAAACCAACAATTACTAAACAAAAACCCAATCATCCCCTGGAGTTATACAGTATACAAATAATTATCTATAAGCAAAATATATGGTTGGAAAATTGGAGAAAATTAACCTGAGGAAGGCACTAGCCTAAGGGGGATAGGGAAATTCTTCTTGCAGATGGTGGGATTTTAACCTAAAGGAAGTCAGGAAGTAGAGATGGGAAGAGAAAGAATGCCAGGGTGAGGGGCAGCCTATGAAAGCTCCCAGACTCAGAAGGTGGAGTTTTGTTCAAGGTAGAGGAGGAAGCCAGAGTCTCTGAATCCCACAGTTTGTTTTTCTTTTTTTCTTTTTTTTTTTTCCAGGGGATTAAGATGTAAGAATACTGGAAAGGAAGAAGTTGGTCAGGTGATGAAAGGCTTTCAAAGCCAAACAGAATTTTCCATTTGATCCTAGAAATAATAGAGAGCTTCTAGAGCTCATTGAATGGGGGCTAGGGTAATAGTGAGATCTGAATTTGAAGAGGATTGATTTATCTGCTGAGTAAGGATGAATAAGAGAGGAGAGAGCCCTAGTGCAATAAGCCCATCATGAGGAAATGAGGTCTGCACTAAAAAGGTGGCAAGTATTAGAGGAAAGTGTTAGGGATATATTAAAGAGACATTACAAAGATAAAATTGATAGGCCTTGCTTAACTGATTAGATATGGAGAGGGGTGGTAGGAGAGAGAGGAGCTGGGGATGACCCCTGGTTTGGGAGCTTGGGATATGTTGTGTTTAAGATATCTACAAGACATCCGGCTTGAGATAACCAGTGGTCAGAAATGTGGATCATGAGGGCCTGAACTGGGGTATTCTTTGTGAATGGAGAAAGATGGCTGTGGCAGAGGTAGAATGGATGATATTTGGCACCATGGGGCACAGGGGAGAGGGAAAAGTCTGCAGATTATGAGTCTGGGGAACTGGAAGAATGGCGTAGTTCCACTTTAGCCCAGGTTTCCTCTACAAGAATGTCTAATATCACTTTCCACCAGGTTTCTTTGCCTTATATGGTGGCAAAATGAAAGCCAAAGAAAGACACCTGGTGTTCCACAGGGGATGTAATTTGCCCAAAATAGCCAGGTAAGGAGATAGGTGTGATTAACTTCAGCAGAGGCCCAATGCCCCAGGCTTTGGATTAGTTGAAAATACTCTTCCCCTCCCTTCTTGCAGCCACTAGAAAAAATAATAATAATAAAGGGAGAAACAAGTCTCATGACCATAATAGAGGTAAGCTGTCCCTGGAGAATGGCCTGGTGCAGCCCTGTCCTCCTCCCCATCCAGGCACTTCTCCCTTTGCTTTATAACTCAAGCTTGAGCTCCTGAATTTCCAGGGTAAATCATATGACTAAGTCACCATTATCTCCCACCAAGGTTTAGGATAACAAGGAAAGGTGAGCTCTGATGTAACTCTGTAATTAGATACCAGGGCCCATTGGTAAAGGGAACTCACCTTTCCAGTTTGGGGGGCCAAGGAGATGGGGAATGAGATACTGGGAAGCATTGGTCCAGGTGAAATTGTGGCTGTGTCTCTGCCCCCCTTCCCTCCTCCCCAATCAGGCACCTGCTGATGGAGGATGTCCTGGTGGATTTATACCTCCCCCATTCTGGCCACAGGCTGACGTCTATTCTTCCAAACCTCAAGACTTCCCTCTGGCCTTCGAAAGCCCAGCTCCGTGTCCTGTATCTCGTAATAGGGTGTTCAAACTTGACTGCATCGATATTTTTCCCCACTAGATTGAAAGCTCCTTGAGGAAAAGAATTATCTTTTGCCTCTTTTTGTATCTTAGCACGGTGCCTGGCACATAGTAAAAGGTGCTTAATAATTGTTTGACTGACTTTTATCTAAGTCTATATATGCTGTTTATAATGGCAAGAATTTGGAAACTACCCAAATGCCTAACTTTAAGAGAATGTTTTGGCACTTTATGGTATAAAAGGACGGACAGATGGCAGAAAATATAAAGGTAAGGTAGCACCATCCTTTTATTATGCACAAGGGGAAATTAAGGCACAGAAAAGGGAAGTGATTTGCCCACAGGAGTTAAATAATGGAGCTAAAAAACATCACACATCTTTACATTTTTTCATACTGAGCAGAGATTGGACTAGACCAGAGTAAGGAGCAATAGGGGGATGAGCTAGGCTAAAGATTAAGAAGTTCCTTTTTAAAAATAAATAGTTTTTTATTTTCAAAATATATGCAAAGATTTGGAACTATGACCAAAGAGCTATTAACCTGTGTATACTCTTTGACCTAGCAGTCTCTATTGGGCCTTTATCCCAAAGAGATCATAAAAAAGGGAAAAGGACCCACATGTGCAAAAATGTTTATGGCAGGCTTCTTTATAGTGGCAAGAAACTGGAAACTGAGTGGATGCCCATCAAGTGGAGAACGGCTGAATAAACTGTGATATATGAATATTATGGAATATTATTGTTCTATAAGAAACAATCAGCAGGATGATTTCAGAGAGGCCTGGAGAGACTTACATAAACTGATGCTAAATGAAGTGAATAGAACCAAGAGAACATTGTACACAGCAACAAAAAGATTGATTATGTGATGATCAGCTCTGATGGACGTGCCTCTTTTCAACAATGAGGTGATTCAGGCCGCTTCCAATAGATTTGTTATAGAGAGAGCCATCTGCATCCAGAGAGAGGATTATGGGGACTGAATATGGAGCACAACATAGTATTTTCAGTTTTTTTTTGTTGTTGTTTGCTTGCTCAATTTTTTTTTCTTCCTTGTTCCACCCCCTTTTTGATCTGATTTTTCTTGTGCAACATGATAAGTGTGTAAAAGAATTGCACGTGTTTAACCTTTATTGGATTATTTAATGTCTAGGGAAGAAGTGGGGGAAGAGAAGGAAAAAAATTTGGAACCCAAAGTTTTGCAAGGGTGAATGTTGAAAACTAGCTTTGCATGTATTTTAAAAATAAAAAAGATATATATTTTTTAAATATGTAAAAATAGTTTTCAATATTCACCCTTCCAACAACTTATGTTCCAATTTTTTCTCCTTCCCTTCGCCCCCTTCCCCTACCCCTTCCCCTTACACAGCAAGTAATCCAATAGGTTAAACATGAAGGCCTTCCTAACACTTGGGAGTTGTGGGCTAGGCCACCCCCAAGTGGACCCTTCTTCATTGGAAGTCTTAAAACAGAGGCAGGACAAGCTTTCATCCAATGAGCTGTGGTGGGGGCTCTTCTTCAGGTCTTGGTTGAAGCAATGGTCTCTGCGATCCCTTCAGGTCAGATCTTCTGCAGTTCTGATTCTCCTAATATGGTAGGTAAAATTCAACCAGTATGGACCAAGTCACCTCTTGGATGTCTTCCACCTCAAAGATTTTGTGATTCAGTCTTAGGAAGGGAGGCTAGAGGCATATAAAATGGCAAGTATACGGGCTATGTTGTAATCTGGAAGCTGACCATGAAATTTATTGCTATTGTTGAGTTGTTTTTCAGTCGTATCCAATTCCTTATGACCCCATTTGGGATTTTCTTGGCAGAGATACTAGAGTGGTTTGCCATTTCCTTCTCTAGCTCATTTTAAGATGAGAAAACTGAGGCAAACAGGATTAAGTGACTTGCTTGTGGTCATACAGTGAGTAAATATCTGAGGCTGGATTTGAACTCAAGAAGATAAGGCTTCCTGAGTCTAGGCTCAGTGCTCTTATCCACTGTGCCACCTAGCTGTCTTGGCCATGGAATATTGTTATATAAAAAAGGATGAGCTCAGAGTCATTTGTGTGTTCTATTTACAAAGACATCAAAGTATTTGCACATGTGTGAAAGGAGATGGGAAGATGGAACCATGAACAAGTCCATCTATTTCAAAAAGCAATTTGGAACGTGCCCCAAAAGTCATTACACTGTGCAAACCTTTTAACCCAGCAATACCAGTACTAGGCCTATAACCCCAAAGACATAAAAGGAAGAGGAAAAACATCTCTGTGTGTCCAAAACATTCAAAATGCACCTCATTTCAGCACTGGACCTGGAGTCAGGAAGTGTCCAGTCTTAGATACTAATTCTAATTTAGATACTAATTAGATACTAATACTAAACCTCTGACTTTCAAAAAATGTATAGAGATAGTATTTGCAGAGTTCTTTGTAAGCCTTAAAGCTCTTTCTAATAATGTTAGCTATTAATAATATTAGTAGGTGGGTTCCCCTTCATTTGTGGAATGGCTGAACAAATTATGGTCTAGGGATATAATGAAATTATTATGCAGTAAGATATGATGAATGGAACAGCTTCAATGGAACCTGGAAAGATTTGTTTGAATAAGATACACTTACATATACATAGATGGATGTAGCTATATACATATACATATATATATGTATATTTATATATATATATATATATATACACACACACACATATATATATATATACACATATATGAGAGAGGGAAGAAGAAAAAAGGGAGAACAGAGAAAGAAAGTGGTATCAATATATTTTTAGATCTATGTCAACCTCTTTCAATATTTATGTATTATGTATACATGCATAATATATGTACATGTTATATGTATTATGTATTACATATATATTATACACATACATTATATATCATATGTATATATACATGTGAACACATAGATATATGAATATATTTTACTTGACTATGCATATTTTTCTCTTTTTTTTCTTACTTCAATTCTAGGATGGTAGAAGGGAGAGTTAATTTTTGTTCACAAGAAAATTAATTTTAAACAAATAAAGGAAAAAAGACATTGAGGGATGTAAATAATATTTAATGTTCATAATCTTGTAGACCCGTTGACTAATACAGTATCTAGCATAAAATAGGTATTTAATCATGTGTATGATTAATTGATTGATTGGCCATAGCATCTTGGTAGAGCAAAAGAACACTGGGTTTGAATTTTGACTTCACCATGTACTATCTGTGGAACCTTGAGTGTTACCTTCTTTGAGCCTCAATTTCCTCATCTGTAAAGACCTAGATCATATTAAAATGACAGCTCAGATTCCTAGGAAAAGGATGATGAAGCTGCAAGACACCTTAGAGCTGCACCAGTATATCCTGCTGAATTTTCTTTTTAAGTACAGCCTGCATTAGGCAACCTTTGAAGTCCCCCAGATTATGAGAGGCTATGATAAAGAGGCCCAGAGAAGAGGAATGTTCCTTGACCCAGGTTGCCCATCATGTTAGTGGCAGAGCTGGTAATACAACCCATGTCTCTTCGAAGATCAGGAATTTCATTGATGTGGCTTTGGTCGTAATAAATAGAGGCAGCCTTGTCAGAAAGATAGACTCACATCCCACTTCTTACACTTATAGCACTTAGTGACCGTGTTCACCTCTGCCTCCTGCACTCTCTGGCTTCCTTCTAGACTCAATTCATGACTTACCTACTCAAGTGCTTCTCCATGCTCCAACCACCTCATGCAGAGTTTCTCTCAAATAACTACCCTTCCAGTTCTATCTATCTTGTAGACCCATAGTTATTAGAGTGTTGTTTCTTTGTTAGAATGTGCTCTTCCTTTGAGCAGGCTTTGGTTCTTTTGGGTGTGATAAATTTTTATTTTACACTTAATTCAAAATGAGAAAAAAAATAAACAAATAAACTGTGACATGTACACAGCAGATCCTAAGAGAAAATTCAATACAAAACCAACAAATTTCCATTTCAAAAAAACATGTATAATAGTTAATTATACATTGTTTTCAAATCTGCTTAGCTTTTTGTTGCTTCCTTGTGGTTTTCTTTTGTTCACCGCTATGCACTTTTTACTTTATTATTTTCTCCTTTCCCCCAAAAGAAGACTTCAATTAAGTGTGGAGATATATGTGTGTGTGTGTGTGTGTGTGTGTGTGTGTGCATGTGTGTATGTTTGTATACATATACATAGATATCTATAAATATACACTTATATACTCATATAAGGAATGTTTTATTGTTATATATTATTAATCATTATCATTAATTATTAATTGATAATAATTTATTATTATTATTATTTCTTTCTGTTTCTAGTCCTTTGCACAATGAATGGCACCTAAGTTGTTCTTTGTTGCTCCTTTTCAAAGAGCACTGTTGATTTCTTGGGTGATGTTTTGACCCTGGGGTCAGTTGGATGCAAATGAAGCAGGGATGCAAGAAGTCCTGGCACAGAAGCTTTATAAATGCTTATTGACTGGCTGATAACTTGACGCCCCGGGCAGCTTTCTAACTATAACATTGGGAAGGCAGAAGAGCATCAGTAAGAAAGCAGGTTCCCTACTCTGATGCGATCCCAGATCTGACAGCAGACCGAAAACTCTAAAAACAAACAAACAAAAACCCCGAATGTTTGTGCTGGATACATTTCAATCGTCGTGGTAAGGAGAGAGACTAGGGATCTACCTGTCCCTGCCCCAAAGGCAGGAAAGTGATTCTGAAAGTGAAAACTCCGGGAGGAGTGCGCAAAGTCAGACTGCAGGAGGCAAGAGCCCGCAGGGTCCGAGCCTGGGGCTGCCTCCTCAGCTTAGGGACGCTCGGGCTCCCCGCGGCCGAGAAGAGGGGGCCGTATCTCGGCCCCGCAGGCGCAGCTGTTCGAGCTCATCAGCTGGAGCTGCCGCACAGCTGGGCGTCTGCGCATCTGGCTCTCTCCATCTCCCATCGCAGCTGGCGCGAGGCGGGGAGGGGTGGGAACTGCTACCCCCTCGTGTGGGGGAGAGATAAGGACACGCCCACGCCCTGTGAGCCCCGCCTCCCGGATCGGACCGCTGTGCTCGCTGGGGTGAAATTAAGCGGAATAAAGAGACTACCGAGACTAAAAACGGAGGGAAAGAGGGAGAGCGAAAGAGAAAGACAGAAAGCGGCTTCCTTATGAAGGATGGATTCTTTAAGAGACACTATGGGCTAGTGGGAAATACATGAAGAATTAAGGATGGGAAGGGGAGACAGAGACAGAGAGAAAAATAGAAAGAGATACTGAGAGACAGAAACAGAGAGACAAGGAGAGACAGAGACTGAGAGACAGCGACAGAGAGAGACAGAGAAACAGAGACACAGAGAAAGAGACAAAGATAGAGAGAGAGAGACACAAACAGACATGGAGAGAGAGAGAGAGAGAGAGAGAGAGAGAGAGAGAGAGAGAGAGAGAGAGAGAGAGAGAGAGAGAGAGAGAGAGAGAGAGAGAGAGAGAGAGAGAGAGAAACAGAGAAACAGACAGAAAAGGTGCACAGTGGGTAGAATTGCTAACCTGAGTTCAAGCCCAACCTCAAATACTTAGTAACTGTGGGACCCGGGGCAAGTCACTTGACCTCAGTTTCCTCATTTGGAAAATGAGCTGGAAAATGAAGTGGCAAACCATTCCAGTATCTTTACCAAGAAAATCTCAAATGGGTCCCAGATAAATGTTTTATATATATGTATGTATGTATGTATGTATGTATATATATATATATATATACATATATATATAAAACACATCTGGGACCCATATACATATATTTTTTTTTCATGTGTGTGGATATTATATATCAATTTAGGTATATATTCATATACCTGTCTCATATATTCATTCATATATTTGCATAGGTAATAATATATGTTATATATCTAATACAATGTCAATATATTATCACATACTCCCTCCTTCCCACTTCCCATAGACTTCAGAGGAATTAAAAATTGCTTTGTGACTGAGTAGTTAGAAAAGGCTTCATGGAAGAGGAGTGCCTTTGATGCTGAATAGTATTTGGAAAGGCAAAAAGAGGAGTGGAAGAGAGTGCATTTCAGACCAAGGACAACACAAGAATACACTGGAAGAAGAATATTAAATTAGCTCACATTTTTATAGCACTAAAACTTGCAAAATGCTTTAGCCATATAATAGTATCTCATGGAACTTCAGAGGCACCCTGAATGCTTATAGGTTTTTAATCCCCTTTTTACAGATGAAAAAAACTGAGGCTCAGTAAAGATAAGAGTCTTTGCCAGACTCACTGTGCTAAGAGTTGGAGATACACAGAAAAGCAAAATCAGCCTCTACCCTTGAGGATTGTTTTGCATTTAGGGAAGATCAATTAGGCAATTGAGTGGAGAATGGACTGGAATGGGAGAGACTTGAGGCAGGGAGACCTACCAATGGGCTATTGGGATAGACCAGGGATGAGAGGATGAGTGGGATCAGTGCCAGAGGAGAGAAGGAAGTGGCACCAGAGTGGGATCGGTGTTAGAGGAAAGAAGGTGAAATCAACAGGCCCAGCACCATATTGGATACAGAGGGTGCGAGACAGTGAGGTGTCCGGATAGTTCCTACATTGAGAGCCTGTGTACTGGGAGAAAGATGATGTTTTCTACAGTAATAGGACAATTAGGAAGAAGGGAGCGATTAAGAGGGGAATTTAATGAATTCTGTTTCAGACATGTCAAGTTTAAGGGTTTAAAATGTCCAGTGAGTCCAATTGGAAATGTGAGACTACAGACCAGGGCTCGATAAACAGATGTGAGAATCACCTGCTTAGAAGAGATAATTGAATCCTTGGGAGGTGATGAGGACACCATGGTGAAATAATAGAGAGGGAGAAGAGAAGAAGGCTCAGGACAGAGCCCTAAAGGACATCCATTGTTAGTGATTATGAACTGGATGAGGTCAAAGGTAGAGGCTTGACCCAGAGGTCTCACAAGTAGAAAAGGAGAACCATGAGTTAATCATAATATACTTGAATGAAATGTTTATGAAATGGTTTCTTTGCAATAATCCCATGAGGTAGGTTGTATATATTAACATATACAATATGTTTATAATATATGTTTATAATAGTTGTTGTTGAGTCATTTCAGTCATGTCTAACTCTTTGTGATCCCTATTGGTAGTTTCTTGGCAAAGACACTGGAATGGTTTGCCATTTCCTTCTCCAACTCTGTCCACTACCTACCTGCCATATTATAACAATTAATATTAGTTAATACGAAGTAATAATTTTATCCCGTCTTATGGATAAAGAAACCAAAAGAAGCAATCCAGCAACTTGATCAATATTACAAAGTAAATAGTAGAGCTAACATTTGAACGGGGAATTCTGAATCAAAGTCTCTTTCTTTTATTTTTAATGAAAATGTTTAACAAGAACTGATTTTCATCGCATCTCATCATCATGCCATCACTCAAATGAAAAAAAAAGAAAAACAAAAGCCTTGTAATAGATATATTTAACTAAGCAAAACAAATTCCAAATGATCCAATGCTGAATAATCCCAAAATGTCTGCCTCATTCTGCATATATCATCCCGAGTTCTCTCTTTTCTCCCTGTAGTGCCCCTTTCAATTTGGCTGTCCAGAGGCAACCAAGAGAATATCTGCCTCAAGGGAGGAAGCCATTCAGTGGGCAAAGCTTGGAAGTAGAATGGGGAGAAGTAGAAAGAGCACCACCCAGAACACAGAAAATAAATCATCATGGGATATAAAAAGATCTTTTTCAAAAGAGAAAACAAAATCTGATCAGAAATAACACTCCCGATGTGTTAACTGTCCAAAGATTTTCAAAGCAGAATGATAGATAATTGCAAAAACCAGGAAGCAATCTAAATAGCTAACAAGAGGGGAATAGTTTAATACATCAGTGGTACATTAATGTATAGGTTTCCATATACCTAGAGTCACATAGAGTGAGAGGCTGTCAAAGGGCAGCTCTGATACTATACCAGAATCTTCAAAATGCCAACAGAATCCCCCAAATTTCTATACCACATCCGTCGAACCTCCTATAATGAATGAGATTAAAGAAAAACATGGAGGGAATTCACATGTGATGAGTGACATGGAAGGATTCCAGTCTGCATCATGGGAGGGATCCTCAACTTGGATGAGATCACAAATCCTTTAGTGTATTAGAATATCTTAATGTAATAATAAAAATATGAAGATGATGGCTGTAGTGGTGAGGCTGCTAATGATGGCAACTAACATTTAGATAGCACTTTAAGGTTGGCAAATTACTTATCGTACCAATATTATCTCGTTTATCTTCCCATCAACTCCTATGATTACAAGAGGATAAATGAAAGGAAATCAGTAAAGAAATAGAATTTTGTTCTTTTTGTACAGCAAAATAACTGTTTGGACATATATACGTATATTGTATTTAACTTATACTTTAACATATTTAACATGTATTGATCAACCTGCCATCTGGGGAAGGGGGTGGGGAGGAGGGGAAAAGTTGAAACAAAAGATTTTGCAATTGTCAATGCTGAAAAATTACCTATGCACATATTTTGTAAATAAAAAACTATAAAAAAGAAATAGAATCTTGATAGAGACAAAGGGATTTATAAGTTAAGAGTTTTGTAGTTCTTGTCATGTCTGAAAATAAATTTAACTATAAGAGGCCTTGTCAAATTCAAAATTCACATTCTGTGTTTTTAAAAACAGATCAATGAATAAGAAAAAAATTAAAACAGAATGGACAAAAAGAGTGCTTTGGAACAATAGTAAGTGTGTAGATTTGGGCAGAGCCCCTCCGCTCTCCAAATCATCTTAGTGAAGAGCTCCAAGTTTTTGCTTTTGTGGAGGGCCAAAAAGTATAATCCTTCCCAGAGCACTGTTCTCATATCTTGGGGATGCAGATGGGATGAAAACTATTGTAAGGACTCTTCCCTCCCCCACTCTAGTGTCTGTGTGTGTTCATACCTTGCCAAAGGCTCGTCTAGAAAGGTGGAGTACTTGGGGCTTTCTTCCACTAATTTAGACCAACTTGTCAGGGCAAGGCCCTGCTGCTTCCAACTCTGCTTGGAAGGAAATAGCCTCCCAGTTCAGTGATGCCCTACGGGAAGGGAGGCTCTTGGCAGGACCTCACCCCTTCAGACACTGGCACCATTCCTAGTCAGGAGAAGGAGACAGAATGCTTGCCTTTATGGTCAATCAGGTTGGACTCTGGGAGGTTCGCAGTTCTGTCCTAAAGGGTTTACCAGCAGCCTGGGAAATGTACTTTTGCAAATAATTTTCAGTTAGGATGAACCCTTTCACAACTTGGCTCCAAGTTACTTTTCCATGATCATTTCCCAGTAGTCTTTGTCAGGTTTTCTTAACATATTGGCCCATTTGGTTTTTCCTCTATATACATATTCCATTCCATCACCTACTACCTCCATACCTTTATACAAACCAGCTCCCAGGCTTAGATTGCTACCCCTCCCAATCTCTTTTACCTAGAATCCCAAACTCCCTTTAAACCTTAACCCAAAGGCTGCCTCTTACTCGAAGCCTTTTTTGACATCTCCCACTCCCCAAATTACTTTTTATTTCTTCATCTTTGCACATCCCATTTTCTCCCAATGGAGTAAAGACAGCAGAGATTGTATTTTTTTTTTTTTTTTTGGAGGCTGGGGTTAAGTGACTTGCCCAGGGTCACACAGCTAGAAAGTGTTAAGTGTCTGAGACCAGATTTGAACTCGGGTCCTCCTGAATTCAAGGCTGGTGCTCTATCCACTGCGCCACCTAGCTGCCCCAGAGATTGTATTTTTGTTAATATCTGTACACACGTCTAGCAGCATGACGAGTCCATGATAAGCCTTCACTGCACACTTATTGATTAATTCACGGATCCCTTGAGAGTTTTGTTTATCACTCATGCTTGGAACCATCTCTTACTTATAGTAAGTAGACTCCCAACAAAATGCTTAAGGAATTGAATTGAATTAAAATAGAATTGTATTATATTGAATTGAATTGAGCCGACCTGGCCAGAGAGCTACCTGTGAGAATTCTGCCCCACAAATTAACTTGGCAGCTTCCAAGACTAACCGTGACCACCTTCATTGTGTGTACATTGGTCATTCCATGTATACATCAGGAATTCAGTCACTCTTGTCAGTCAATTCCATCTTGAAAGCCCTTCAGGATGAAGTAGTTATTTCCTCTCGACCAGGGGATTCTTAACCATAAACCTAAAAAAATTTGATATCTGCATTTCAACATAATTAACTTTTTGGAAATAGCAATACCAGTTAGTATTTATATAGGCTGGTTATTGGCACCAAGCAGGCTAGACCACCAGGCAGAAGTCACATGGGAAGGACCTGATGAAGAGTGATGTCATTAGGATCCAGAAAACAATATATACAATGATTGCTATGTAAACAGAAGAATTGAATGAGACTGAATGTTGCGTTCCTGTAATTGTGTGGTTTTAGAAGAGATGAAACGCAGAAGTGGGGGACTATGGGTGTGTAGTATTTCACATATGTCAGGAACAATAGATGAGTCTGTTTGACTCCATCCATCCAGAGATCCCCTTCACTCACTCAAAGATTTTATCATCAGACCGAGGATTTTATTAGTGAAGAAACTCCCCCTTAGTGAAGAAACTCCCCCTTTTTACCAAAACAAATGGGGCCCTTCTCCGTGCCTCACAGACTTAGAGAATTGCCTAGAGTCCTGAGAAGTTAGATGAATGATTCAGGATTATTCAATTGATCTATGCCAGAGATACAATTTGAACCTAGTTCCCTCTACCCCACTCCACCCTTATCCCTGAAGACATCTCCCTGGTGCCATAAGTGGAAACTTAATCTAGATTCAGGAAAACTTGAGTTCAAATGCAACTTTAGATGTTCACTGACCATGTGATACTTCACCTCAGTTTCTGCATCTGTAAAATGGGGATAATAATAACACCTAACTCCCAGGATTGTTGTGAAGATAAAAATAGATAATTATAAGGTATTTAGCACTGAGCCTGGCACATAATAGATGTTTAATAAATATTATTTAACCATTTTAATCATTCCTGCTCTACATCTGGCTTTGAAGCCTCTCTATGTCTCTCTATCTCTCTATTTCTTTTTCTCTGTCTCTCTGTTTCTCAGTATCTCTTTTTTTCTTCTTCTGTCTGTCTTAGTCTATCTGTGTCTGTCTAGAGACGACACTCTTTGCCTCTTTGTTGGTCTGTGTTTCTGTCTCTTGTCTCTGTCTTTTTCACTGTCTCTGTCTCTCTGTCTCTGAGTTTGTGTCTGTGTGTGTGTCTCTCTCTGTCTCTCTGTGTATCTTTCTCCACTCCCCCCTTAATCCTAGGTCACCTTTCTTTTTCTTCTCTTCCTTCTACCACATCTTTAAGGTTACTTCTTTATGCTTTTCTCTCTTCTTCACAAACTACATACCCTGTATAACAAGAAACCCCTTTTCAGGCTTTATTCACAAGGATAATAGAACATAGGAAAATATCATAAAGAAGGGTTTCAAAGAAGGGAGGGAGCACATGGACGGTTCCATCTAGACTAAAGTGGATGGTGCTAACATTTAGCCTTAATTATGGATCCATATTTCTAGGAGGGATTGTGGGTCCCCAAATAGTGGCCTATACTCTGGGATGTACTGCTCCTTTCCTCTTTGCATCAGATCATAGAGAAGTCTCTCAGAGGCAGTGTGGTACAATGAGTTGCATGCTAGAGTCAGAATCAGAAAAACCGGAACTCAAATCCAACCTCAGACTCTTCCTAGCTATATGACCTGGCCAAGTCAATTAACCTCTGTCTGACTCAGTTTTCCTACCTGTAAAATCGGGGAAATCCTACTTGTACTACTTACTTCATAAAATTGTGACGCTCAATGAGGCAATGTAGGTAGAGTGCCTTAAAGCATAATACAAGCTGTCCCAAAAGTCTTAGTCTCTTTCAAACTTAAAATAGCCTCTTTAAATGAATAAATCTTAAACTTTCAGTAAGACTTTGGGGACAACTTGTCTAACCATCAGTTACTATTCATACTTGACCGATTTGGAATTGTGTAACTCATTGTTGGAATGGATTTTGTCAACCTTTCCTATTTTCCCTCTGTTTGGAGTCCTCCTTCCATTTTAATCCTTGAGGTTGGCTTTGCTTGGTCAGAGAGCTTGCCAAGATTTCTTTGGACTGTTTCAGCCTCCACTGCTTCCCTCTGCTTCATAAAATGATGCTGTTCATAATCACTCGTCATCTGCGTCTCCATAAGATTTTCCAGACAAGTTAATATTCTAACTTAGTAATGCTTTGGGAAGAGGGGGAACGATGTGTGCCAGGCATTGGGCTAAGAGCACGGTTTACAAATATTATTTCATCTGCTCTTCGCAACAGCTCAGAGACATGATTATCCTCATTTTACAGTTCAGGAAACTGAGGCAGGCAGAGATTAAATGACTTTGCCAGAGTTATACAGTTAGTAAGTGTCTGAGTCTGAATTCAAACTCAGGTTTTTTTGACTCCAGACCTAGTGCTCTATCTACTACACCACTATTTGTAGCTTCTGGGCAGCCATCTCTCTCTCCATGTACACAAGTAATTAGATGTTTGGTCATTAAGCAGTTTCTGAGCTTTTTTTTGTCTCCTTGTTGTAGTAATTAATTTAAAGAGGTTGAGTAAATTTTGAGTAAATTTATTATACTTAGTATCAATGTCATTTCTGTTGTCCATTTCTCATATTCAAATTTCCAAAGACTTGGTTAAGGGTTAAATATTTTAATTTTACACCATTTTCTGTTTTTCATTAGTCTTTCTTTTCTATTAATTCTGATTTTAGTTCTGACTATATACAAATAGCTGACTCAGATAACTCCCACATCGTAACAAGTCTTTTCCTGCCTATTAAAATATAGTTGATGTCATTCTTTATGATGCTAGTTGGTACTCATTATTCTCTGTGCCTACCAATTTTTTTTAAAGAAGCTATTCATGATACAGGGTTATGAAACTCCTGGATAATCTAATATATTTGGATTCTAATTTCTGACCCATTGTGGCATTGAAGTGCTCCCTGGGTTATTAAGGGCTATAGCAGTGTCCCACAAGCTTAGACAGAATCTTTCAGTTGGAAAGACTTCAAGGATGACCCAGTAGTGGGCTGAGTCTATTTTCTGAACCTAATTACTGACAGGACCTCACTGGCAGACTGGCCACCTGGTGGTAGAATCATTTTTGGCCAAGGCAACCCCTAGAATGAGGAAAAGTACCAAATGGTTTTCAGTTCTTTGGAACCCCCTTCCAATCTAATCAAGTTGCTGAAAGAGGGCAAAGCTTGGCAAGAATATTCCATCAAAGAACAAAAAATCAAGAATACCAAGGGAATTAATGGAAAAAACCCACGAAGGACGATGGCCTAATAGTACCAGACTTAAAACTCTATTATAAAGCAGCAGTTATCAAAAATATATGGTACTGGCTAAGAAATAAAGTGGGGGGTCAGTGAAATAGATTAGATACATATGACACAATAATTAATGACTATATTTATTTAGTGTTTGATAAATACAAAATCTCCATCTTCTAAGATAAGAACTCATTATTTCACAAAGATTGATCAGAAAACTAGAAAATAATGTTAGAAACTTGGCACAGACCTACATCTCATACCCCTACCAAAATAGGGTCAAAATGAGTACATGATTTAGGCATAAAGAAGGATACCATAAACAAATTAGGAGAACAAGGGATAATTTACCTTTCAGATTTTTGGAGAAGGGAGGAATTTATGACCAACAACTAGAGAACATTATAAAATGCAAAAATGATCATTTTGATTACATTAAATTAAAAAGGTTTTGCACAAACAAAAGCAACACAGCCAAGATTAGAAGGGAAACACAAAGCTGAGGGGAAATTCTTACAGTCAATGTTTCTGATAAAGATTCCAATTCTAGCTTGTTCTTGATAATAATAACCCATATTTCTTGCAAATTAAGACAGCTCTGAGGTATCACCTTATATTTCTTAGATTGGCTAAGGTGATGGGAAAAGATAATGATAAATATTAGAGGGGATGTGGGGGAATTGGGACACTAATGTATTGTTGATGGAGTTGTGAACTGATCCAACTATTCTGGAGAGCAATTTGGAACTATGGTCAAAGAGCTATAAAACTGGGCATACCCTTTGAATTCAGTATTCCCTTACCAAATATGTTTCACAAAGAAATCATAAGAGAGAGAAAAGGACCCATATGTATAAAAATGCTTATCCCAGCTCTTTTTGTGGTGGCAAAGAATTGGAAAATGAGTAGTTGCCTATCTATTGGTAAATGGCTGAATTAGTTATGATATATAAAAGTAATGGAATATTATTGTTCTATAAAAAATGATGAGCAAGATGATTTTAGAAAGGCCTGGAAAGAGTTACATGAACTGATGCTGAGTAAAACAAGCAGAACCAGGATTACATTTTACAAACTAACAGCAAAATTGTATAAGAATCAACTATCACAGAGTTGATTCTTCTCAGTGGTTCAGTGATCCAAGGCAATTCCAATAAACTCTGGATGAAAAATGCTATCTGCATCCAAAGATAGAACTATGGAGACTGAATGTAAATCAACACATTCTATGTTCACTTTTTTTTTCCTTCTTTCCTCTTGTGGTTTTTCCCTTTTTTCCTAATTTTTTCTCTCTCAACATGATTCATAAGTAAAAATGTAAAAAAATGTACATGTATAACCATAAAAATATTGGGGTTTTTATGTGTAACTGGAAAAAATTTTTAAAAAGAATATACTATCAGTGAAATTTGATTTGACTTTTGGTATTCTAAATGAGAGGTCCTTGTCCAATGACCAACCAAGGGATGTATCACCAGAGGACCTTAATAATATTAGTTGTGACATTCCTGATATAATGATACTAGAAGAAGAAAGTTTCAGCTAGATGGAAGGAGAGCTCCTAAATCTACCTGAGGCAGGAGTTGGCCACCTGAGGTTAAGTCATTATTTCGTGGAACATGTAATCAATATACATTGTGGTACTAAAGAAAACCTTTTGCAAACAAAAAAGAAAGAAGTGCATGAAAATAATTTCAGCCTACACACATTGGTACTGATTGATTTGGTACTGATTGATGAAATAATCAAGAAATTCTTTGAGGAAGTTGATAGGACCCTGATGCTTGGTGACTTCAATGCAGAGGTAGATAAAGGTAAGATATGTGAAAATAGTACAGCAATTCAGAAAAATTCTGTGAAAGGATGTGGGATTACTTTCTGCAGTGCTTCAAAAATGGTATTATTAATATCTCACTTATGGCACCTTTCTGTTTTAACTCATTTTTTTCTTTTTTATTTACAAAAAATTTATGCATAGGTAATTTTTAAATATTGACAATTGCAAAACCTTTTGTTCCAACTTTTTCCCACCTTCCTCCCACCCCTTCCCCCAGATGGCAGGTTGACCAATACATTTAACTATTCATTTTTAAAAATAATATTTAATTTTCCCCAATTATATGTAAAAACAATTTTAACATTCATTTAAAATTTTTTTTAGTTCTCAACTCTCTCCCTTTCCTTCTTCCTTCTTCAGATAGTAAGCAATTTGATATAGGTTATACATGCGCAATCATGCAAAACATATTTCTATATTAGTCATGTTGTGAAAGAAAAAGCAGACAAAAAAAAAGACAAAAGAAATAAAGAAAATGGAAAAATAGTATGCTTCAATCTGCATTCAGACTTCAATTTTTCTCGGAGTTAAGCAGCATTTTTCATCGGAATCCTTTGGAATTGTCTTGTATCATTGTGTTGCTGAGAATAGCTAAATAAGGGGCAGTAGATAGAGCGCCAGCCCTGAAGTCAGGAAGACCTGAGTTCAAATCTGACCTCAGACACTTAACACTTCCTAGGTGTGTGACCCTGGATAAGTCACTTAACTCCAATTGCCTCAGCAAATATATATATATATAAATTAAAATAGAAGCACAAAAAGACAATGGAAAAGGAATAAGAATATTTATCTTAGGAGAATAGCTAAATAATTCACTGTTGATCATCATACCATATAGTCGCTAAGATGTATAAAGTTCTCCTGGTTTTGTTCACTTCACTTTGCATCCGTTCATGTAAGTCTTTCCAGGTATTTTTTAGAGCACCCTCTTTGTTATTTCTGATAGCACATATATCTATCTATCACAATCATATATCATAACTTATTCAACCATTCCCTAATTGAAGGGCAGCCCTTCAATTTCCAATTCTTTGCCACCATAAGAACTGCTATAAATATTTTTGTACAATTTTCCCCACTCCACCAATTTTTATAATAGGTTATAACTAAATTAATTGTAATAATTAATATTCTTATAGCTAGTTAACCATGGGTGAGTGGGTATCTTATAGTCAATATATATTTCCTTCCCCCCCTTTCTTAACAGTATCTTTTTTCTAATTACATAGTTTTCAACTTCATTTTTTATAAGACATTGAGTTCCAATTTTTTTCTGCTCCTTTCCTTCCGTTTTTCCAAGACAACAATCTGATATAATTAATTCATGTACAATCATATTGAACACATTAGTTATGTAGCATTAATCACATTTTGAAAGAGTATTAATGATCTGGAAGGAGTCCAGAAAAAGGTACAAGGATAGTGGAGACTTTTTAGAACCCAAGGAATTGTCCGAAACTCATTATCAGGAATGATTAGGCTGGAAGAGAAAACTGAAGGGTCTGTTAGATTGATGGTGTTAAAAGGACAATGATGGGAGCCAGTAAAACAGTGGCAACAGGAACCAGAAGGGGATGAGGAATTTGATAGGGAATGTGAAGTTATGTTACAAAAATTTGAAGAGATCTCAATGTACAAATAGGAGGAGGGACTGAATGAGATGAGGTGAGATCTTTCAAGACAGTTGTGAAAATCGAGTGAGGCTTCATCTACTTCAGAGTTTGAGTAGGCCTGAAAGACTTTGAAGATCGAGTCAAGGGCATAACTACATTTCCTCTCCCATGACACAATTTCCTCCCTATTTCAGCCAAATATGAGCAACTATATACTTATTGGTCAAGTTCAATTTCGTGGGTAGATCTCATATTTAGAATGTAAGACTCTCAGCCAATGAGGATGAGAGTCAGTGGTGGGAGGGGGTGTTTTGCTTTAGGAATTTTTTTTTTTTTTTTTACCACTTTTTAGGTGTACTATTGAGAAAATCATTTCTGTAAAATGAGTCAAATGGACTCTGAAAACTCTTCCAGATTTAAATCTTTGGTCCTACCAAGAATGGACCCATTTTTTCTGTTGAAAAAGGAGAGGCTAGAAACCTAAAAATTCCTTTGAGAATGGGTGACAGAGAAGGGAGAGAGATGCAGACTTTAATAGGACTTTGGATGAAGATTCAAGCAGCTCCATCTCCTTTCTGTCCTCGACGTCTACAGGAGGAGGACAAGGGACTCCAGCCTTGAGGGCTGGGCAGAGCTGAGAGGAGATGGGCTTCGGACAAGGTGGACTAGCAAGCCGGCCAGATCCTGACTGGAGGGTGAGCACATGGTAGGAAAGTAGAGATGGAAGCAGGAGCCAGAGATGATTCAAGGCTGGGAGAAGTGATAGGAGAAAGAAAGAGCCTGAGTGTAAAATGAGGGGAGAGAATAGGGGAGGGGCAGCTGGAGCCAATCTGTGGACACAACATTGGGGAGGATGTGCCTTCAGTCTGGGTGGGCATTCTAGCCTGCTTTGTTATTTTGTTTCCTTTCCTTCTCTCTTTCTGATTGGCAGTAAGGCTGAAAAAATGTATTCCTTGGGAGGAAGCTGGAAAACTTCCAACTCTAGAACTTCAAACCTACGAGGGACAAGAAGGAAAAAATAAAGAGCCAGGGCCAACCAAGTCCTGGAAAAAGAGAATCTGGTCTCAAAAAATGAGGGTTGGGAGGGAACTTTTGATTTTGGCTTTCATCATGTGCTAGGTGTGTCCTAGCAGATAAGTCATGAAGTCTGTTCTCAGCCGGCATTAGCGATGCCTTCGATAAGGTCATTCATTCATCGGGATGGGTACTCTCTCCACAGATGCAGATGGCAGCCACACTATCAGCAGATGCTGCCACTCCACCGGTCGCCATTTCTCTGACGAAGAGGCTTTCTGTTTTTAGCTAAGCAGGGCAGCTAGGTGGTGTAGTGGATAGAGCTCTAGGCTTAGAGTCAGGAAAATCTGGGTTTAAATGTGATCTCAAACACAATCTGAGCAAGTCATTTAACCCTGTTTGTCTCAGTTTCCTTATCTGTAAAATGGAGAAAAATGGCAAACCTCTCCATTATCTTTGCCAAGAAAATTCCAAATTGGGTCAGAGTCTGAAATGACTAAATATAACAAGCTGGTTCTTAAGGAATAAACAAAATAATCAACTCCCTGGATTAAACTGGGATTCCTTCAAGCTTGATAGAACCTTTCAAAACTTGCCTTCTTCTCTCGTATGCTCAGGAATCTCAGTCCCTTCAGAGCAGAACTGCAGAGGAGAACAAAGCAATCAAAGGCTCCCTTGACTTCTGCTCTACTGGTCTCCTTGGGGCCTCCAGTAAATTCTATCTTTGAGCCCTACCTTAATTCACTTGGAAAAACTTGGAAACAAATACAAGTTGAGAGCTAACTTACAGTTAGGAGGACCCGACTTCAAGTTTCATCTCTGACACATATTAACTGTATGCCTTGGGACAAATAACTTAAACACTCAATTCCCTGAGCAGCTCTCCAAGTCTGTAAGTTGGCACAGTAATTACCTATCTACACTGGTAAAGGATCTTACTCCCCAAAACTTCCTTGTACTAGTCAAAACAGCTGTGTAATTCCAAAAGATAAGCAGGGAGAGACAGAGATGGATAGAGATATAAATATAGATGATTGAAAGAGAAAGGGAAGGAGGAGCAGAGGAGGGAAGATAGGGGTGTGTGTAGAGAGAAAGAGACAGACAGATGGGACAGATAGAGACCATAGAGAGAGTATTAATCTAAGACTAAAGATATTTGTAGATGTCTTTCTATATATGCCTTACATTTTGTTATTTCTTGTGATGGGAGGGAGAGAGAGGGGGTAAACAGATGTTATATTACATTAGTGGTAATAGTAGTGGGAGTGGGATTTGGTGGTAGTAGTAGTTGTAGTAGTAATAGTAGTAGTAGTAGCAGCAACAACAGCAGCCTCAATAGTAGTAATAGTAGTAGTAGTAGCAGTAGCAGCAGCCTCAATAGTAGTAATAGTAGTAGTAACAGTAACAGCCTCAGTAGTTGTAACAGCAGTAGTAGTAGCAACAGCAGCAGCAGCAGTCATAGCAGTACCAGTAATAATAACAGTAGCAGTAATCATAGCCTCAGTATCAAAAGCAGTAATAGTAGTAGTAGTAGCAGTAGCAGCAGCCTCAATAGTAGTAATAGTAGTAGTAACAGTAACAGCCTCAGTAGTTGTAACAGCAGTAGTAGTAGCAACAGCAGCAGCAGCAGTCATAGCAGTACCAGTAATAATAACAGTAGCAGTAATCGTAGCCTCAGTATCAAAAGCAGTAATAGTAGTAGTAGCAGTAGTAACAGCAGTAGCAGCAGGAGTAGCAGTAGCAGTAGTAGTAGTAGCATTAGTAATAGTAGCAGTAAGAGTAATAATAGGAGTAGTAGTAGCAGAGTAGTAGCAGTAGTAACAGCAGCAGCAGCAGGAATAACAGTAATAGGAGTAGTAACAGCATTAGTAATAGTGCAGTAGTAGTAGTTGTAGTAGTAATAGCAGCAGCAGTAATAGTTGTAGTTGTAGTAGTAGTAGTAGGAGGAGCAGCAGCAGCAGCAGCAGCAATAGCACTAGTAGTAATAGTAGCAACAGGAGAAGGAAGAGGAGGAGGGAGAAAAAAAAGGAGGAGAAGGAAGAGAAAAAGGAGGAGACATAGGGTGAGAAGGAGAACGAAAAGGAGTAGTATTCCCAGATATCGTATGGGAAGTATCAAACACTCCTAGGTAGCTGAATCAAATGAAAATATAATTGGGAAATACTTAACAAAAGAAATAAAGCTATGATAAAACACAGATAGAGTTAATATAATTTCCAGGCCATCGCTTGGCCCCCACGGCTTCTTTGGCAGCCCCTTCTATTTGAGTCTAATGCTGCAGATAGGTTGACCAGCCCAGTATATGGCCAATAGTCAGTGACTGGTGAATAACTCCCTGCTTTTGAATGTTTGCTCCCCACTGTTCATCTTCTCTAGTACCTTCACTGCCATCTTTTCCTTAATGTCAATGTGATTTGTCCTCCAAAGCTCTGATAAAATGTCTCTCCTCTCATAGCATAAAGAAACTGAGGCTCAGAAAAAAATTAATGACTTGGCCGGGACCACTAAGTGGTGGCTGCCAGAGATGAGTTCAGAAGCCAGGACTCCCTGATTCCAAATTTCAGAAAATTCTCCCTGCCAGTCTCACTGCTGTCTATTGCTGGGCAGAATGTGAGAGGCAACTTTTTCCCTCACAGTGGCTGCCTCTTGGTTCTTTCTCTCCCATCACTGAATGCTGCTTCTAGAATTCCCCCAAACTTCTAGCTATCTCTCCCCAGATTTTACTCAGGAACTCCCTGAGGGCACTGGAGGTTTGAGGGAAACCTAAGAATGGTGAAGTATTATTTCTGGACTAAGGGGTCCCCAGAGCAACCAGCTAAGACTATAGAAAGAGGGGGGAAAGGCAGGTCTAAACTTCAAAGAAAGATCCTAACATACTTCCCAAAGCCTACAGTACCATCTATTCTGTCTTCTGAGGAAGTAAAAGGGGAGAGAGGAGAATGGAACAACGTTTATTAAAGACTTAAAATGTGCCATACACTTTATAGATTCTTATTTCATCCTCTCAACAACACTGAAAGAAGATGGTATTATTATCTCTATTTTATAATTGAGAAAACTAAAGTAGAGTTTAAGTCTCTTGTTTAAGGAAAGGTTCTAAGGCTAGATTTGAACTCAGGGCTTCCTGATTCCAGGATCACTGCTCTATCCACTGAAGCATCTAGATGCCTCATAAAGGAAAAAGCCCAAACCAGAACTAAGATAGAAGCAGAAAACCAGCATGAAGTCCATTCAGGGGGTTCTGGGACAGAAAATAGCTGCCTTTTGCCCCATCCCTTGCAGTGGAGTCTCATAAAGAACTTCACTAAGTGTTGGGACTCCTGTTATTTATCCCTGACACTCTCCATGGCTCTTTGGGGGATCATCGGCTCTCTACCAGGACCTTTCCTCCAACTGTCAAATAAGCAGAATAACTAAAGAATCTATTTAAAGGGGGCTCTCTAGGGCTGCTTGCTCAAAGGGTGACACTCTACACCATAGTTCATTTTTTTTCCTCAATAGTATTTTAATTTTCAGTACATGTAAAGATAGTTTTCAACATTCATCTTTGTAAGACTTTGTATTAGACATTTTTCTCCCTCACTCCCTTACAAACAAATAAAACGTGAAAATAGTATTCTTTGATCTACATTCAGAAATCCATAGTTCTCTCTCAGAAGAGCCAAATCCATAACAGTTGATCGTCACATAATCTTGTTTCTGTGTACGATGTTCTCCCGATTCCGGTCACTTCACTCTGAGTCAGTTCAGAAAAGTCTTTCCAAGCTTTTCTGAAATCAGCCTGCTCATCATTTCCCATAAAACAATAAATAATATTTCATTACATTCATATACCATAACTTTTTCAGTTATTATTCAACTGATGGGTATCCACTAGATTTCCAATTTCTTGCTACCACTAAATAAGCTGCTATGAATACTTTTGCACAAGGAGAACCCTTTTTCCTCTTTTATGATCTTTTTGGGATATAAACCCAGTAATGATACTGCTAGACCAAAAGGTGTGCACAGTTTTATAGCCTTTTGGTTTCTGTTAATTTTGTCATTGATATGGTCAATTATGCTGATAGTTTTCCTGATAATCGAATACACATTCCTGGTAACAATTCCACTTGGTCATAGTGTATTATCCTGATGATAAATTGCTGTAATTTCTTTTTTTTTTTTTTTAACATTTTATTTAAGTTCTTTGCATTAATAATCATTAAAGAAATTGGTCTATAAGTTTCTTTCTCTGTTCTAGCTCTTCCTGGATTAGGAATCGACATCATATCTGTGTCATAAAAGGAATATGGTTCCTTTGCCTATTTCCCCAAATATTTCACATAATATTGCAATTTGTTGTTCCTTTAAATGTTGGTGGAATTGACTTGTAAATCCATCTTCTCTTGGAGATTTTTTCTTAGAGAGTTCATTGATGGCTTGTTCAATTTCTTTTTCTAACATGGAGTTATTTATGGTTCCTTTTTGTCCTTCAGTATTGGGATTACTAGGTGAGAACTCGGGTTGTCTGGATAGTGACAAGGTGAGAATTCAGGTTTTCTGGACAATTACAAGGTGAGAACTCAGGTTGACTTGATAGAAGGAGCAAGCTCATTGGCTGAAGTGGTTCTTCCCAGAAGCCCTTGCATTATCCCACGCCCATTCTCTGGGAGGATAAAAAGCAACAGTGGGCCTGGAAAGTGAGTCTACATGGAGAAGGATAAGAGCTGGAGGAGATTCAAGGAGAATTGCATTGCATCAGGCTTGACGGGGCTCTCTGCAGGAAGGGAAGTCACTTCTCTGGACAAGAGTTAACAGCAACTGCCTGGAGACAACGGTTAGTTACAGGAAGAAGAATCTGTCGGAGAGATTTGAGTAGAAGACACAGCAGATCTCTTCCCAGAGAGCGATCCGGCAGCTTCTGGAGACGACAGCGCGCTACACTTCAGTGCCTAAGAGGCATAATGATACAAAGTCAAGAAGACTTGGTTCCAAGGCATGCCTTCCACACTCACCCACTTTCCAGATTTGACTATGACCATACCCATCTCACCTCAGAGTTGCCAGTATCCTGCAACCCTGCAGATTACTACTTATTATTTATTTTATTTTTCATTTATAGGATAAAACAATCATTTTCATAACATGATACAATTTTAAAAAAAGATTGTACATAAAACTACAAATCTATTAAGTGCAACTTGTTATTCCTTTTAAATATATAATAAAGTTGTCATATAAATTTCTTTTTTTCCCTCCTTTTTACCTTGTTTTTCCCTTCTGATGAATAATTTTCTGGTCTGGATCAGACCATAGCATGAAGCACCCTAACTATGCTTACTTCACTCTTGGTTTCACTCCTCAATCATCTCTCTCCTAGGGTACCCTTCCCCCTTCCTTCCCAGAACCCCTTTGTGTCTCATCTTCCTCCATTAAAATGGAAGCTTCTCTAGGTCAAGAGCTATCTAGTTTATTTGAATCTGAATCTTTGCTTAGGCACATAAGTACTTAATAAATGCTTTATCTTTACATGACCCTAGATAAGTTAATCTCTTAGCATTGTAGATAATTTTCTAAGGAGACAAATTGCCCTAGAATATACAGATTAACTTGGGGAGAGAGAGTTTCTTCACCAGGAAATTGCCCAGAACAATGCAATCCAAGCCCCAGTCCCCATCCACACCCCATTCCTAGCCCAGGACCTGGCAACTGGAAGTGATTAACGAATGTTTGTGGAGTTGAAATTAGTTTAATGTTAGCTTCACCCACAGGGAACAAAGCCAGGAGCCACGAGGACACAAAAAAGGCTTGTCAGCAGCATTAGGAGATAGCCAAAGTCCATCCTCCAACTTGGGAACTTTACTCCCCTCCCAAACTCTCAGGATCTCTTTCTCAGGTGGTTCATACTGACTATGTATTATGTGAGACATATTTTAGAAAGGTCTCTGGCCCAAATGGAAATTGCTGAGACTTCTTCCCATCTTCCTCCCTTAAGCAGGTACTATTTCCCTTCCACTCCCAAGCATTTACCTGAAGGGTCTTAAGATTCATTTCTTGCCAATATAACTCTAATTCATAATATTTTTTTAAACTTTTAAAATTAATTTTATAACATTTTTGACAGTATATATGCATGGGTAATTTTTTACAACATTATCCCTTGCACTCACTTCTATTCCGAATTTTCCCTCCTTCCCTCCACCCCCTCCCCTAGATGGCAGGCAGTCTTATACATGTTAGATATGTTATAGTATATCCTAGATACAATCTATGTGTGCAAAACCGAATTTCTTGTTGCCCAGGAAGAATTGGATTCAGAAGGTAAAAATAACCAGGGAAGAAAAACAAAAAATGCAAACAGTTTACACTCATTTCCCAGTCTTCCTTCTCTGGGTGTAACTGATTCTGTCCATCAATCGGAACTGTAATTCATGATATTTTAAAGGCATTTAAATTAATCAGATCAATTTGTTTTGCAACTCTAGAATGGATTTGGGAATGGGGACCAGAGAGTTGTGATTTCATTGGTATGGAAAACTAACTCCCAGGTGAGGAAACTCCTTCCCTAGTGCAGGTTGGAACCTTCTATGTGATTTATAATCTTAGCAAATTTCTGTAAAGGGCTAGAACTGAGCAATGCACTTGGCTAATGAAGCACGTGAGACTAATTGCCAATTGGACAGTTCCCTATTAACTTGTTTGAAGGTTGACCCTCCCCAGCTGTTCTGTGCTGACTTGATTGGTGGGACAAAGAGGGGGAAGTGACCTGTGTGGGAGGAGTAGGAGGAGGAGGAGGAGAAACTTGGGTTGAGGGACTCATGCTCTCTCGCACTCGTAGTGACCTGGCATTGGAGGGTGAACGTAAAAGATCAAGAATAAAGAATTTCCTAGAAGTGATTTGGCCAGCAGTTGTCAGGGGGCAGGACTTGAACCCAGACCTTCCTAACTTTATCTCCTATACCCCACTACTGGACTTAGAGTGCCTTTTCTTGTGTGTGTGTGTGTGTGTGTGTGTGTGTGTGTGTGTGTAATTTTACCATTCTGTGCAATGTCTTCCTCTATCAAGCTCTGCTCATCAAGCTTTATAATGGCTTCTGGGGTGATTTCAGATTCTAACGTTATGGAAGGGGAGTTGAAACTTAAATAGGTTCTTCTGTGAGTAAAAGACTTTAGAGCTGTCCCAGCTATGGCCCACTTGTCTCACCAAGCTAAGGACAAAGGGGCTCTTGGCCAAGATTATGGCTGTTAGATAATGAATTTGTTGGTCTTAGCCACACAAGTTAGTTGTTAAAAATAATTAACTATTGGAGATGGGATTCCCCATCTTTTGCTCTGGCCTTTTATCTACAGTTGTTGAAGGCTCTTGGGCAATCCACTTTATCTAACAGAGTCCCTGCTCAGGAAATTTCTTTTTATCACTAGAAAATCCAATCAATGAACTCTCCCACTTGGGTTTACTCTTGAGGCAACCCTTAAGCTTTGTGCTTGGACAGCTTGTGCTATCTAAAGAATACCAGTTCTCTGAAATAACACTGTTGGGAGCTCAGAATACCTCCAGCCTTTCTCCCTTTTCTCTTTTCAGAAGACTGTAGTCCTGACTTTGAGGCCGAGGGATGGACCCTCTCAAGCTATCTGAATGAGTTCATGTAGCTTACAATAAGTTTTGGTTACGTCCTAAGTGCTCCTAGCTGAAGGGTAGACGGGAGAAAGAGATTCCTAACTCTGAACTCTGAAAGAAGGAAAGAGTAAAAAGAAAAGTGAAAAAGGTCTATCAACTCCACTTTGTGAGCCAATAAGAGTTCCTGAAGAGTTTTCATCCTAGTTAAACATTTTCCAAGTAGCCTCTGTCACTGATACTCAAGCATTATTCAATATAAAAAGTCCTGATTTGGGAGTCACAGACCCTGGCTCAGATCCTGCCTTTGATGTTTATTATGCCCTCATCAGAAAAGGGGTTGTGCTCTATGAGCAAAAACAGAACCGAATTAGCTCAGAAGAAACATGAGTTGTACAAAGGTAGAGAACCCCCCCACCAAAAAATGTTCATATGGACTGTTTGTGTCTGACCTGTGGCAGAGCATCCTGAGCTTGTATTGGTCTGTGATCAGCGACAGTCAGACACACTGTAACCTAACTCTTTAGTTGTCTTCTAGAATGAAGGACAACAATCAACTCGATCTACAAAATCTTGGGGAAAGTTATTAGAATGCACAGGAGTTGTTGGAAATACACGGGAGTCACCTGACAGTGGCTGCTGGAGGTCCAACCCAGAATGGATCTCCTCTTGTGAAAGGATGATACAAGGAGACTAAGAGATATTTGCTGTTCTCTGACCTTTCTGACTGAGAAGCCATTTCATTGTCTGACCTCTCTCCTCTTCCATCTGCCTCCAATTTATCTCATTTCCAGTCTGCAACACCTGTGTCAGCAAAGGCTGCCCTGCAACTCCTTCTGATGTTATGATCCACAGCTGTGGAGGCTGCTGGAGAATTGACTTGTCTCTTAACAGAAAGTCCCCTAAGTCTCAGCCTAACATATGAAATAAAATGTGAAATGAAAGGTTTGAAACAAGTAGCTTCCAAGGCTCTTTCTAGATTCTAGATGATTCTATCATCTTTTTTTTTTTTTAAATTAAAGCTTTTTATTTTTTTTCAATTTATTTTCAAAACATAAGTTGCAACATTCACTCTTGCAAAATCTTGTGTTCCAATTTTTTTCTCTCTTTCCCCCCATCCCCACCTCTAGAAGGCAAATAATCCAATATATCTTAAATATGTGCAATTCTTTTAGATATATTTCCACATTATCATGTTGCACAAGAAAAATCAGACATGATCTTATCATTTTAAGAGCACAGTTACCCATTCATGTCCTCTCAGAACAAAGAAACAAAACCTCTTGTCATTTATTGCTCTTAATGGTCCAGAGAAGTTTCCATTTTTTGCTCTCATCTCATCCACCTGTCAGCTCCTTGAAGGCAAAGAGTATAGCTTAGTACTGTTCAGTTACTAGCTCAGCGTTGAAAGCACAGGATATGTTCCATAATCCTCAAAGCTCAGAATCTTAGAATTGAAGAAACTTCAAAATCTGTTTAATATAACTCCTTTCTGAGCAAGAATTCCACACCCAAGCGGCAGCTAGGTGGTGCAGTGGATAGAGCACCAGCCTTGAATTCAGGAGGACCCGAGTTCAAATCTGATCTCAGACACTTAACACTTCCTAGCTGTGTGACCCTGGGCAAGTCACTTAATCCCAGCCTCAGGGGGAAAAAAATAAAAAAAGAATTCCATACCCACTAACCCTATTCCTCCCCACCTCCTCATATGCAATATCCCTGATCGTGGTCATCCAGCATTTTTATGATAAACTGATGAAAGGAAACTCATGACTTCCCAAGATAGATCATTCCATTTTTAGACCATTCTAATTGTTAGGGAGTTTCCCCCCCCCCCTAACATTAAACTTGAAATAGCCACCCTTGGTTCCTGATTCTGTCCTCTGTGGCCAAACAGAGCAAATTCTCATCCTTCTTCTCCAGGACAGTTATTCAAGTATCATATCTGTCCCTGAGTCTTCTCTTCTCCTGGCTAAATATTCCCAATTCCTTTTGTTGATCCTCATATGACCTGGATTCAAGACATTTGTTTCACCATAATTAGCTGTCCTTTCTTCTCTGGATACTCTCCAGCTGAACAAGGTCATTCCTAAACCAAGGTGCCCAGATTCTTTCATTCATTGATAACTGTTTATTGATTTTTTAAAACAGGAATGAGGATAATCAGCTCATTTCCTTGGAAATAGCTTTGATAGAGGCAAAAAAGGAGAAGGACTTAGTTATTAGCAGTAATTAGCTGTTAGGATGAATGGAGTAGAAAGGTACGACTGATTAATTTGTTAATTATTAATACTCCTACTAGGATATTGGCCTTTGAGCCCGAATAATGATAGTCACCACTCATATTCTATAATGCTTTAAACAGCATGCTTTCCTCACTTTTCAGTAATGTGGCTGGGAGGTTGAATCATGGATATCACCTCAGCTGCTGGTGCAGTAATTGATATGTTGTCATTTTTTCATTCAGAGATTTTCTTGGCAAAGATGCTGGAGTGGTTTGCCATCTTCTCCAGCTCCTAGATAAGGAGTCAAGTTACTTGCCCAGGGTCACATAGCTACTAAGTGTCTAAGACAGGATGTGAACTGAGGTCTTCCTGAGTGAAAGATATCTATTCTATCCCAATCTATTTAATGGATAAGGAAAAAGAGATTCAGTGAGTTTAAGTAAAGAAGGGGTTGAAACAGTAGTGGCTCTGGAGACAAGACCTGGATTCAAATCTTGATACTGACTTTGTCACATAACTTCCTTGGGCCTTAATTTCCTCAAAGTAAAATGGTGGGTTTGGATTAGAAGACTTCTAAGGCTCTTTTCAGTAGCTAGGTAATTCAAAAGGCAGGAGGCCATCCCTACACCTTCCACATAGAATTCAATTTAATTCTCTTTCACTTTCTTAGTTCAATTCACTTTCTTATTTGGGAGACCTTCAGCCAAACTCTTAATTTTCCTCTTTATAATATAATGGGATTGGCCTGACTGACCTTCAGTTCCCTTCCAGCTCCAGACCCATAATGCAATGAGAATAACACCTGCTCGTGGGCCCACGGGTAAAAATTAAGGAGTCTAGGATTCAAATTCAAGTTGAGTAACTCCAAAGCCCAGTGTCCTTCCCAAGGGAGCTGGTTGTCTTTCTTTTAGCCTAAGCAAGAAAGTTAGCCACTTTTCCTCCATCCCTCTCTCCCTTCCTCTCTCCCTCCCCCCACCCCATCCAAGGCAACGTGTGAATAAGATAATATCTTTAGAGAAGTACCTCATGTTCCTGGGCTTATGCACACCTGTCACCAGTAACTCAACCTTTGACTAAAGATGGCCCAGGCAAAGTGTTTCTTAATGAATGATTTGTAGTTACTGGTTGAAGTCCCTGCTCCCTCCCTCCCTCCTTCCTGAGTTGCCTTCTTTTGTAATTTGCTCTCTTTTGCTCTAAAATGAAAACTTTTAAAAGTGCTTCATTATAGTTGATTCTCCTAAGCAGTTGAACACAATCCCTTTAATGTTGAGCATTTTCTTTCCATGGGAAGACAGCTAACCTTTAAGCTTGCTGTATACCATATCTAACTTGTTGGCATACAGGAGCCACCTGACAGTTGTAAGGGGCTGAAACTCTTGAGTCAATGCACTGAGGTGGGACAATCGAGCACTTGAGGCTAATTACCAATTGCACAATACTCTATAAGAATTTGCTTGGGGGGGGGGGCAGCTAGGTAGTGCAGTGGATAGAGCACCAGCCTTGAATTCAGGAGGACCCAAGTTCAAATCTGATATCAGACATTTAACACTTCCTAGCTGTGTGGCCCTGGGCAAGTCACTTAACCCCAGCCTCAACAAAAAAAAAAATTTTTTTTTTTTTGCTTGGAAAATGGCCCTTCCCACTATCCTGTGCTGGCCCAATTGTTTGGTGTATACAGAGAATTGTGGGAAGGACTAGGAGGTGCAGGGAGACTAGCCAGAGTTACTTCTGGGAGAGAGAAGACAAGGTGAGGTCACAGAGATCCCATGCATCCACTCTCTTCATTTCTACCGCTAAAGACCAAGAATAAAGACTTTTGCTTATCCTGACTCTGGCTGGTTCTAAGGTATCCAGGGTGCTAATGTGGTCGCCACAGACAGTGGCTGCTGGAGATCCAACCCAAAATGGATCTCCTTGTGTGAGGGGACGATACAAGGAGACTGAGAGGCAGCTGCTGTTCTTTGACCTCTCCACTGAGAGGCCATTGTGTGGTCTGACCTCTCTCTTCTTCCCTCTGCCTCCAATTAATCTCATTCCCAGTCTGCAACACCTGTGTCAGCAAAGGTTGCCCTGCAACTCCTTCCAACGCTCTGATCCACAGCTGTGGAGGCTCTCGGAGAATTGACATATCCCTTAACACTAACAAATAAATAGCAAACATCTGTTAATTATTCAGTATATACCAGGCGCCATGAAAACCAAAATGTAGAAATTAAATAGTTTCTACCCTCCCGGATGGGAATGAAGTATACAGTTAAGTAAAAACAATAGTTCAAGAATTAAGGACTAAATCTGTGATCTCATCAGCACAGAATACTTTCTACCAATGCATCTTCCTGAAATTTAAGATCTCAGAGATTTGCCCTATGCAAGTCATTTTTAAATGACTTACCTTAGTTTTTTAGCCAATCTGTACAAGAAGGAAGGAAGTGAACGTTTATTAAACTCCTTTTGTCAGGCATTGATAAACACTTTGCAAATATGATCTCATTTCATCTTCACAATAGCTTTGGGAAGGAAGTGCTGTTATTAATACTATTTTACAGTCGAAGAGACCAAGGTAGACTATGGTCAAGTGACTTGTTGAGAGTCACACAGTAAGCATTGGAGATGGATTTGAACTCAGGTCCTCCTCACTTCAGACCTCACTGAACTGTTGGGTAGATCTTGAACCTTGGTCCTGTCTCTGACCTCCCCATCACCTGTATTTATGAATTTAAATACACATCATATACATACACATACATATGTGTACATATGACACATGCACATGTATTTAGGCCTGCAAATATGTGTAAAATAAGTGTTCTATACTTATATTATATATTATAATATTATATTATATATAATTATAATATTATAATATAAATATAAAATTATAATATTATATTACATATTTTATTTATATAGACATATAATATTATAATATAAATATAAAATTATAATATTATATTACATCTTTTAACATTATAATACTATATTTGTACATATAATTGATATAATAAATTATAGTTAGATTACAAAAATAAATATAATAAATTCTGTATGCTTTTATATAGCTGTCTTTCATTGTGTCGGATGTCCATATGTAGTTCAAACACATGTATAAGCATGAATACATGTATATGCACATACATATGGTGATAATCATGTATGTACATAAAAATACGTGGTAATTTCTGGATGGGGACATTAATTAATTCCTGGACAAATAAGAAATATTTTAACCTGCCTGACTCTGTGTTTACTTTCACACACACACACACACACACACACACACACACACACACACAATTTTGATGAGTATAATCCAAACATGGACTGCAGAAAAATTCAAATTCAGGACTATCTGGACTGCAAGGCTCGGCCTCTATTCTCTCCATCCCCCAGAAGCAGCAGTCACATTTTCACAAAGTAGATTCCAGAGGAAACCAAATTGCTCACATGACATATTTGACTGAAAGAACAGACAATACCCAGTCCCATTGTACTTATTTTTTTGCTGACTACTCTTCACCCCCATCAAAAAAAGGAACATTTGATTGAAAGGTACAAAATTCAAGCCAGATGACTCTTGAGCATTCTTTGAATCCGTAGGAAAGCCTGGACAGAGTCCTACTACATGGTTACTCTTGGGACAGCTGACCTGAAATCTAACTCAGATCTTTGCAAATCCAAAAATTTCCTTTATGACATAATTGGCAAATCACTTATCATGGCTTTGCTTGAGTCCCTCTAGTAATGGTCAGGGAAACAAATATTTATTAAATGTCTACTATGTATTAGATGCTTACTAAGTTCTTCCACCTTTGAAGACAAATAAAAACATTTAGGGATAGCTCTAATTATTAGCATGGTGTTTTTTTGTGTGTTTTGTTTTGTTTTATTTATTTATTTTTTTTTACTGGACATCATTGCTAAATTTATATCTTTACAACTTTGATCTCTTGTTTTTGGTTCTGCCATCTGTGATCAAATAAAAAAAGTCAAATCTCTCATCTTTGGAGTGTCCTTCCAATACTGGAATATGGCAACCATGTCACCTCTGTTCTAGCCTGAACATCTCCACTTCCTTCTGCCCGTTCTCATACATACAACATGATGTCTCTAGGCCCATCAGCATTCTCATTTCCGGTGTATTCTTCAGCACATCATTGTGCTTTCCAAAGTGTGGTGACCAAACCTAAACCCAATGCTCTAAGCACGGTGAGAACACGAGATAAATTCTGCCTCTGTCACTGACTGGCTGTGTGACTGAATAAGTCATGTAACCTCCCTAATTAAACTAATTTCCTTATGGATGAAATGGGGATAACATTATCAACCCTGTCTATACAGGAGTGTTATAAACACTACATGAAGTAGGACTTTGTAAACTGTATCTCATAAATCTAAATTAAAAACAAACAAACAAACAAACAAATAAATAAATGAGTGGATCTAAATTAGCATAAAGCTATAACAAGCAATCATTTTGTTTGCTCTCAAGATGGCTGCCCCCACAATTATCTTGAAAACAAGGGGCAAAAAGAGAGAAACTCCAAGATGGGAGAATGAGACAATGTCCTTTGGTGGGGGCAGGAGCAGTGACAGAAACATTGGGAATCCAACCCAAGATTGTTATTAAGGAGGGAGTGGCTTCACAAACAATAGTTAGGGCACAGCAGAGAAGAATTCAATCTGACCCACCATCTTAGCTTTCTCTTTCAGCTAATTATTCTAACTAACCACCAACTCTGCTATTTCTCTGCTTCTGAGGAATTGTGATTACCAACAGCAAACTCCAATTTCAGTGTCTTGAGGCAGTGCTCTGATCGTCCCACCCTAGTTTTTGCTCTGGGTTACACAGCAAAATGACTGAAAAGGGGTGAAATTTTAAGGTAGGAAGTCCATAGAGATCAGCAAATAGCTGAGACTTTTTTTAAAGCCAATTTGTAATTTGTCTCATTGTGGGGAGATCCTGTACCTTTTCTATGATGCAAGAGGCATATGAGACACCAAATTTATACAGCCAATATATATCAGAGGCAAGAGTTGACCCCAAGGCTACATGATTTTAAGAACAAAGGCTAGCCCTTCTTAGTACCTATATTTAATTTTATCCTCACAAAAACTCTGTGACATAACTATTCTAGGCAATAGTGTGTCCTTCTTTCAGATGAAGAACCTGAGTCTTACAGAGAGAGAGGAGATGAGAGAAGAGGTGGGATTGTGGAATGAGAAATCTGAATTCAAATCTGATCTCAGACACCAATCGTATGACTCTGGGCATAATCTCTGTCTCAGTTTGCTCATCTGTTGTTTTTGTTTGGTTGTTTTCAGTCACATATGATTCTGGGTGACCTCATTTGGAGTTCTCTTGGCAAAGATCCTGAAGTGGAGTGATTTCTTTCTCCAACTTATTAGATGAGAAAATTGAGGCAAGGTGGTGGCCCAGAGTCACAGAACTAGTAAGTGTCTGAAGTCTGTTTTGAATTCTCTAGGCTGAGTGTTCTACCTACTGCAGAGCCACCTAACTGCCCCATCCCTCATCTATAAAATGGAGACAATAACAGCATCTACTTCCCAGGATTGTGATGAGGATCAAAATTATCTATCAATCAATCTATCTATCTATCTATATCTTTGTAAACCTTAAAGTTCCATATAAATACTATGAAAAATAAACAATAAAAATTATAAAGTTTGACCCCAAAAGAGAAAAACTCCTTTGCAGAAATAGGAATCCAATTCTACATAGTGCCTCATTTTTTCAATGTACCAATCATTGTAATTTTTTTTATTCATTTTTCCAAATTTTCCCCTCCCTCCCTCCACTCCCTCCCCCCGATGACAGGCAATCCCATACATTTTACATGTGTTACAATATAACCTAGATACAATATATGTGTGTAAATCACATTAATTATTAGCTTCCGAAGGTATAAGTAACCTGGGTAGATAGACAGTAGTGCTAACAATTTACATTCACTTCCCAGTGTTCCTTCTCTGGGTGTAGTTATTTCTGTCCATCATTGATCAATTGGAAGTGAGTTGGATCTTCTTTACAATCATTGTAATTTTAACATATTAAAATATAAAAAATATATAATAAAATATAATAAAAATAATAAAAATGTTAAAAACTAAAATATATTAGTTTTGTTCATTTTTTATTTTTAAAACAAATTCTTTGTCATATGGGATAGCTCTGGAAGGGTAAAAAATATAGATGAGAATTGAAGTTACATAAAAAATTTAAAAATATAAGTAATAATATCTAATACTTATCTAGTGCTTGCTCCTCGTCAAGCATTGTGCTAAGTAAGGGCTTTACAACTTTTATCCCTTTTAACCATCATAACAACTCTTCGAGGTAGGTACTATTATTATTCTCATTTGACAGATGAAAAAACTGAAGCTGACAGAGATTGGATGTCAATTAAGAAATTATTTATTAAGAAGAAAGCAATGGAGCAGCTAGATGGTGCAGTGGATAGAGCACAGCCCCAGAGTTGAGAGAACCTGAGTTCAAATCTGGCCTCAGACCTTTAACACTAGATGTGTGATGCTGAACAAGTCAATTAATCTTAGTTGCCTCACATCTCCCCCCCCCAAAAAAAAGAATATAAGGTAAATCAATAAGATTCAGAGTCAAGAATACCTGGATTCAATCCTACAGGCTATCTGTATCAGAAGTTTGATCCTAGACAAATCAGTTAAGATCTTGAAGAGCTCCAGAGAAGGCTTATAAAGTGTGAGCAGTGTCATGCTCGTGGATGCTTTTCTCTGGGAGTTCCTGGTACTAGAGAAATCAGATTCTTGGTCCAAAACAAGACCGAGTGGCCATGGGGAAAGGGAACTGGACTGGCTGTGGCCCCTCATTCTCATCCTCCTTCAAAGCCTGCCATCCATCTAATTCACTGTACAATGGAAATGCTGGAAGGAGTGATCAACCAACTCATACTTGGCAAAGAGCGAGGGAAAAGCCAAAAATCCCTGGCTCTCTCCCAAGGGCCCCATTTGTTTTCTTTGCCTGCAAATGAGTTACTACTTTCTTCTCAAGGATTCAAGGACACTGGTCTACCCGGATCCCAGCATGGAAGGAAAGGCCTCTGGCAACTGTTCAATCCTTTCCCAACTTCAGACCTCAGCGCCCAGAGGGCTTTTGTCTTAGCCAAAAAACAAGGCTTCCTGTTTCCAATAAAAATGGCTCACTGGGGACTTCCAAAAGCTGGAAGGGATTAAGATGAATTCAAAGTACCCACATATTATTTCTCTTGAAAAATCCAGAAAAGAAGAAAGCCTTTCCAGGAAAGATTTGCAAAGATGCTGCATTTGGAGCTAAAGAGCCAAATGGTTGGGATTCCAGTCCAGTTACTTACTTACTAGGTAATGTTGGGCAATGATAGTAACAGCTGCCATTTATATAATCCTTTAAGTTTACCAAGCTTAACTAGAGCTTTGCTGTTCAAGTTTATCTCTCTCTGTGATCCTGTTTGGAATTTTCTTGGCAAAGATACTAGAATGGTTTCTCATTTTCTTCTTCAGCTAATTTGACAGGTGGGAAACTGAGGCAAACAGGGTTAAGTGACTTGTTCAAGGTCATGCAGCTGGTAAGTGTCTGAGGCCAAATTTGAACTCAGGAGGATGTCTTTCTGACTTCAGGCTTCTGAAGTGGCACTCTGTACTATAGCACCACCTAGGGACCCTTAGCTAGAGCTGGGCTTGTTCATCTTTTTTGTGCCTTTGAAAAGAAAGAAACAAGCATTTATGAAGTGCTTACTATGTACCACATACTGTCAATCTGGTGGAGTCTACATATCCCTTTCTCAGAATAACTTTTTTTTTTCCTGAAGCAATTGGGGTTAAGTGACTTGACTAACGTCACACAGCTAGGAGATGTTAAGTATTTGAGGTTAGATTTAAACTCAAGTTCTCCTGACTTCAGGGCCAATACTTTATTCACTGCACAACCTAGCTGCTCCTAGAATAACATCTTTAAATAATTGAAAGAAATGCTAAATTTTGACAGAGGTTGGTGAAAATAAAGATATATATATCTGTAAATATACACATACATATATACATATATATATATGATATACATACATCTATGTGTATCTGTCTATACATATATCCAGACACACAGGTAGATGTGTACATATGTATATATACACAATACAATACACACATGTAGATATGCATATATGTATCCATACATAAGCGTCTGGTTGTATATTCTCTGACATTAAATTCAATTCTCTTTTCACTGTGTCATTTTCTATTTAATTCAGCTAAATGTGATCAACATTTATTGAGTGTCTACTGTATACAGAGTCTGTTCTACAGGTTGATTATCCAAGATATTCACAAGCTGGCAAGTGCCCCTTTAGGTCCCAAAGATAGGACTAAATGAATACAATGAACACAGCTTCACATTGGGTTTGAGGGTAAGTCTCCTGATCCTTTTGATCATGGGCCACAATGGGTCCTATTGATGAATAGCTATCATTTAATGATGAATAATCATCAATAACTCACCGACTTTAGTGAATGTATTCACTAATAAGGAAGAAATGAATGAAAATGCTTGTATTAAGTATTTATTTCATACCAACCACTTTTCTAACTACTAGAGCTAGAAATAGAAGAAAGAGAAATGATCATTATTCTTTTTTTAAATTTTTAAATTAATTTTATAATTATAATTTTTTGACAGTACATATGCATGTGTAATTTTTTTTACAACATTATCCCTTGTATTCACTTCTTTCCCAAAATTTTCCCTCCCTCCCTCCCTCTATTCCCTCCCTTAGATGACAGGCAATCCCATACATGTTAAATGTGTTACCGTATATCCTAGATATAATATATGTGTGTAAAACCAAATTTCTTGTTGCACGGTTAAGAATTGGATTCAGAAGGTATAAGTAACCTGGGTAGATAGACAGTAGTGCTAACAATTTACATTCACTTCCCAGTGTTCCTTCTCTGGGTGTAGTTGTTTCTGTCCATCATTGATCAACTGGAAGTGAATTGGATCTTCTCTATGTTGAAGATATCCACTTCAGTCAGAATTCATCTTCATACAGTATCGTTGTTGAAGTGTATAATGATCATGATCATTATTCTTAAGAAGTCCACATGGTAATGGGGAGACTGAAGTCACAGGGAATCATTCTTATTTTTGCTTTGCTGTCCTAGTTGGAGCTTTGGCCAAATTTTACTGAATTCAATGGAAAGTGGTATAGTGGGAGAGCAGTACAGAGCTGGGAGGCAGAAATCATACAGAGAGATCCTGTCTTCCTCATTTACTTTGGACAAATAACCTCCTTTTAGTTTCCTTATCTGTAAAATGAGCAAGTAAGAGTAGATTATTTCTAATGTCTCTTTCAATCTTGAATCCTTCCACCTTTCCTGGTCTTTAGGTCCCTCAATAGTAAAATGATCTTTTGTGTCCTGGAAATCTTTGGTCCAGAATCTAGAAAAGTCTACATATCCCTTCTCAGAAGAATGTTTTTAAATAGATAAAAATATAAGGCATACAATTACAAAAGGAACCAAATATATTGAAATAAAAATTAATTTTTCCCATTCAAATTTATAGATCCCTGAATATATCCCTGGGGGGGGGGGTTCTATGGATCCTAAGAACCCCTGGACTAGATGTTCATAGAAATTTAGAGCTGGAAAAGACCTTTCAGATCATTTCGTCTAATTTCCACTTTTTAAAGGATATACCATAGATACATGTGTATGTATGTCTTGCTGAGGCAGGACTTGCTTAAGGTCACACAGGCAACAGTGCTGGGATTTAAACCTCTGCTCATCTGGAACGGAATTCAAAGCTCTCTCTACTACACCATACAATTGTTCCTAAGAAGTCCCCCAACTTGGAAGTTTTCTGACTCTGTAACAAGATGCTGGTGTCCTTCCTATGCTGAATACTTCCAATTATCCTGTATGAACCTTGTTTTCATATGTAGTGTCTCTCACACCCACATCCCCTCCACCCTCCACTCTAGAGCCAGTTTTTTGCCTTCTTTTTCATCCCCCAGTGCTTAACACAGTTTCTGGCGCATAGTTGGTGTTTAATAAATGCTTGTTGACTGAATGAAATGAGGGTTGAGGTGGTAGTCAGAGCACAGTGGCCCAGGGGCCAAAGGTTACATGCCGGATGGATTTGGACTGAATCCAGTGGTTCCTGTGGAGATCTGGAGTATCTCACCTGCCTGAAACTCAAGCACCTCTCTTGGGTCAGGTGGCCAGCCTATCTCCTCTCTACCCAGCAGGTTCCCTGGGAAATTTCCACTGGGGAAAGTCTGTGGGGCCGCCAGGCTTATCGAGGGCCATGGTTGTTTTCACCTTGCGCCTGCTGCTATGGCAACGGAAAGCTGACTCTGATCTTGCCTCCCAAACCCCCTAACTTCTCTCTGTGTGTTCAGGGAAGCTCTCCTCTCTCTGGCCAGTCTCTCCCCCCATCCAGATCCCAACAATCCAGCTGTGATGTCCACAATGGCCTTCCTTTCTATAGCCCCTTTTCCTCATTCCAGATCCCTGTTATAGATGGGAAGCATGAGGGTCTGAGTGCACAATAAGGGCACCTATTCCACAGGGTTATTATTAGACAACATGTCTAATATAATAATGACTTGCAATCCCAAAACACAACAAATGCAGGCTAGCTGTCATTATTACTGCTGCCCCAATGTTATATAGATGGGGGCAGTGTACATTTAATACACATCCTGCCCTCATGGTGCTCACAGTCCACCGCATGAGGTGGGGGAAGGGAGAAGGAGAGCAGCTTTGACCACCAATCCAATTCAATAAACATTTATGAAGCAAACATTGTGTTCCTCATTGAGAAGAAAGTTAAAATTACTCCCTGCCCTCGGGGAGCTTAAATAATACTGGAAAGATACAATATAGCCCATCAATGTATCAGTTAAGACAAGATACTTCAAGGAGAAAGAATGTTGTGGGGTATGAGGAAAGGAAAGAGGTAAGGGGAAAGTCAGGGAAGACACCCCAGGGAGAGGAGACATTTGTAGGGTTTCAGTAGCAGAGATGAAGTGTGCTGTAGGGGCAGACCATTTTTGGGATTCATGACCACAAAGATGGGAGTTTCATGCAGACACACTGGATTGTGATATCTGTCTGCTCTCTGTGGGACTCAGAGTTCCCTGTTTGGAACATTAATACATTATTGGTGGAGTTGTGAACTGATCCAAACGTTCTGGAGAAATTTGGAATTATGTCCAAAGGGCTATCAAACTGTGCACACCCTTTGACGCAGCAGTGTTTCTACTGGGCTTATATCCCAAAGAGATCTTAAAGAAGGGAAAGGGACCCACATGTGCAACAATATTTGTGGCAGCCCTTTTTGTAGTGGCAAGGAACTCAATTAGAGAATGGCTGAGTAAATTATGGTATATGGATGTGATGGAATATTATTGTTCTGTAAGAAACGATCAGCAGGATGATTTCAGAGAGACTTGCAAGAACTGATGCTGAATGAAGTGAGCAGAACCAGGAGATCATCGTACACGGCAACCACAAGATTATGTGATGATTAACTGTGATGGAAATGGCTCTTTTTAACAATGAGGTGATTCAAGGCAATTCCAGTAGACTTGTGATAGAGCCATTTTCATCCAGAAAGAGGACTGTGGGAACAATATTTCCCCCTTTTTTGGTGTTTTTTCCCCTCTTTCCCCCTTTTCTCTTTCTTTGCTTCGTTTATCCCTTTTGATCTGATTTTTCTTGTGTAACATGATAAATATGGAAATAATGTTTAGAAGAATTGCACATGTTTAACTTATAGTGACTTGCTTGCTATCTAGGAGAGGGAAAAAGGGGAGAGAGGGAGAAAATTTTGAAAAAATTACTTGCAAAAGTAATGTTTAAAATGATCTTTGCATGTATTTAGCAAATTTTTAAAGTTCTTTTTTTAAAGAGTTCCCGGTTCACCGGGGAAATCCACCCTTCTGGGCCCATGAGAGGCCCTTCTGTATCCTGGCATTATCCTGTGATAACTGGCCCTAGTCACACGTTGAGGTACAGGATTCTATGATTATCATTGGCAAGCTGAGAGGGGTCTTAGAGGTCAAGTCACTCAGCTGAAAGGAAATGAGCTGGCATTCCAATTCTGGGCATCTGATTTCCCAACCCCCCGAACCTCCAGGAAGCACCGGAGACATTTCCAGATAGTTCCCTTCCCATAACCACACCTCTCCTTTGCAAACGGAGAAACCGAGGAAACCGAAGGATGACTTTATTCAAAAAAGAGCCCCGGTGTTTGAGTCAGTCCTCTAGTTTCATCAGCGTGGGGATTTTTGGTCAAGAGGTGGATGATTTCACTGCTGTGGGGGAATTCCCCCTGCAGAAACTTCCTTGTTTTAGGTTCCTGTCTGTGGTTCCTCTGGCCTTAGTGTCTGGGAGAGTCTCTCAGGCCATCGAGAGGGTAAGGGATAGTGAGCCACTGGCTTTCTTGCTAGCTGACTGACTAAGAGATGCCTCAAATATTCATAATTTCCAAACTCCTTGAAAGGATAAGTTTCAAAATGTAGACGCGGAGGGGGAGCCATGGCAACAGTGGAAACAAGAGTCAGGAAAGCATCTTCCAGAGTCCAAGCTTCAGACACTCGGAGCTGTGAGAAGGGAGGGTCGCTTCACCCTGCGTGCCTCAGTTTCCCCATCTGTTAAAGGAGCTGGAGAAGGAGATGGCCCATCCCTCCAACATCTCTGCCCAGGAGGCCCCAGTGGGTCACGAAGAATCAAACACGACTCAACAACCACAAAGCGAAGAAGACGTAGCATACAGTAGGTGCTTCATAAATGCTAGTTGATTGGTCCAGTAGAAAGCGGAGGCAAATTCGGAGGCTGCGGAAACAGTGTCGATCATCGGGGCTCCGGTGGGGAGGAGGGCCAAGCCCGCCTCTGCCCTCCCTGACCGGCCCGAAGGCAGCAGGGGCAGCCCTCAGAAGCTCGCGCTGCCTCCCGCGGCCGCTCCGAGCCGCCAGCGCTAAAACTGGGCCCCCTCAAGTCTCTCCCCTTCCCAGAGACCCGGAGTCCGCCTCGGGACGGGGCTTTCCAAGCTTTGTCGCCACCTAGCGGAGAGATCGAGTCCGCGCCAGAGGCAGCGCATGGCCGAAATCGAAACTCTCCGTCCTGGACCAGGATCCCCCCAGCCGGACCTGGAAACTGAAACCTCGCCCCTCCCCCTCCCGCGGACGCCCGCGGACGCCCGCCTCTCGGACATCCTGGAGGGAAGGCGGGGGCGGGAATGGGTGAAGGAAGGGAGACCAGGGCAGCCTGGGAAGCGCAACTGTAACCTGGCTGAACCCCCCCATCCCCCGGGGGAGAAGTCCCCCCCTGACATTTCCATGTTCTAGAGTCCACCCCAGCTCTGACATCCCATGTTCTAGAGTCTATTCCAGCTCTGACATCCCATGTTCTAGTCTATTCCAGCTCTGACAACCCATATTCTAGCTTCTATTCCAGCTCTGACAACCCATGTTCTAGAGTCCATCCCAGCTCTGACATTCCCATGTTCTAGAGTCCATTCCAACTCTGACATTCCCATGTTCTAGAGTCCATCCCAACTCTGACATTCCCATGTTCTAGAGTCTATCCCAGCTCTAACAGTCCCACGTTCTAGTCTATCCCAACTCTGACATTTCCATGTTCTAGAGTCCACTCAGCTCTGACATTCCATGTTCTAGAGTCTATTCCAGCTCTGACATTCCCATGTTCTAGAGTTTATCCCAACTCTGACACCCCATGTTCTAGAGTCTATCCCAGCTCTGACATTCCGTGTTCTAGAGTCTATTCCAGCTCTGACATTCCCATGTTCTAGAGTCCACCCCCAGCTCTGACATTCCATGTTCTAGAGTCCATCCCAACTCTGACATTTCCATGTTCTAGAGTCCATCCTAGCTCTGACATTTCATGTCCTCAGGTCTATCCCAATTCTGAGATTTTTGTGTCCTCACCCCCCTGGCAATGAGGACTGAACCTCAGGGAGTACATCTTAACCCAGGTATTTTCCAGGTCTCCCTCAGTGCCTCAGGGTACTCTCACACTGGCACTATTGCCCCAGATTGGGAAAGGACCCCAGCCTTCCAGCCCTGGGGCAACATTGTAAAGTCCAATCTATCTTCCCCCCAAAGGCCCCAGAACTGCCCTCATCATTCCGCATGCTCGCCTCTACAGCCTCTATCTGTTCACCCTAACATAAATGAAGGATTGAAATTAAAAAGTTTCTGCACAAACAAAACTAATGCAAACAAGATTAGAAGGGAAGTAACAAATTGGGAAAACATTTTTACAGTTAAAGGTTCTGATAAAGGCCTCATCTCCAAAATATACAGAGAATTGACTTTAATTTATAAGAAATCAAGCCATTCTCCAATTGATAAATGGTCAAAGGATATGAACAGACAATTTTCAGATGATGAAATTAAAACTATTTCCACTCATATGAAAGAGTGTTCCAAATCACTATTGATCAGAGAAATGCAAATTAAGACAACTCTGAGGTATCATTACACACCTGTCAGATTGGCTAAGATGACAGGAACAAATAACGATGAATGTTGGAGGGGCTGTGGGAAAACTGGGACACTGATGCATTGTTGGTGGAGTTGTGAAAGAATCCAACCATTCTGGAGAGCAATCTGGAATTATGCCCAAAAAGTTATCAAAATGTGCATACCCTTTGACCCAGCCATACTACTACTGGGTTTATACCCCAAGGAAATACTAAAGAAGGGAAAGGGACCTGTATGTGCCAAAATGTTTGTGGCAGCCCTTTTCATAGTGGCTAGAAGCTGGAAGATGAATGGATGTCCATCGGTTGGAGAATGGTTGGGTAAACTATGGTATATGAATGTTATGGAATATTATTGTTCTATAAGAAATGACCAACAGGAGAAATACAGAGAGGCTTGGAGAGACTTACATCAACTGATGCTGAGTGAAACGAGCAGAACCAGAAGATCATTATACACTTCAACAATGATACTGTATGAGGATGTATGCTGATGGAAGTGGATTTCTTCAACATAGAGAAGAGCTAATCCAATTCCAATTGATTAATGATGGACAGAACCAGCTACATCCAGAAAAGGAACACTGGGAAATGAGTGTAAACTGTTATTTTTACCTTCTGAATCCAATTCTTCCTGTGCAACAAAAAATTCGGTTCTACACACATATATTGTATCTAGAATATACTGTAATATATTCAACATATATAAGACTGCTTGCCATCTGGGGGAGGGGGTTGGGGGAGGAAGGGAAAAAATCTGAATAGAAGTAAGTGCAAGGGATAATGTTGTAAAAAATTACCCATGCATATGTACTGTCAAAAAAATGTTATAATTATAAAATAAAATAAAAATTAAAAAAAAAAGAAAAAAAAAGATTATAAAAATAAAAAAAAATGAAGGATTGGAGGGGGTCACTCTACATCTGGTCCCTCCAGACCTTCTGCTCCTCTTCTTTCTGAAGCACAGATGGCCCCTCTTTTCCAGCACCGTGAAGCAGTGTCCCATTGGGGCTGGTCCTCCAGCTGTGATGTCCTTCAACTGTGGGATCTTGAGCAAATCATTTGTCCACTCTGAGGTTCCATTTATCTATTATCAAACGAGGATAATACTCAGAGGAGCCTGAGGTAGAACATAGGAATGATTTACCCACCCGGATATGTTAGAACTGAGACTCCACCTCAGAGGAAGCAGGAAGAGCTGAGTCTGGAGCTGGAGGCTTTGGCTTGGAGTCCTGGCTCAACCAATCACCGGGCGACTTTTAGTTTTCCTGTGCCTCAGTTTTCTCATCTGTAAAATGAGGGGATTGGACCAATGACCTGCAAGGTGACTTCCAACTCTAAATCTATGCTCCTATGCCATCTATAGGATTTTTCTCTTGGTTAGTTTCAGGATCCCCTTTGGCATTCTGGGACCCTTCTCAGAATTTAAACAAATAAAGTGAAATACATAGAATTATAACGAAATCCAGTGATGGTAATTATACAACTATCAAGGTAGTTATTTATTTTCCATTCAGTGAGTTTCATTTTACTGAAATACCAGGAAAACTATTAGAAGCCATAGACATATAAAAAGATGGCTTTTCAACAAAGACCTTAGAATAGAGGTCGATAATTGAGGCCCCAATGTTTTTATAAAAGGTTCTTTAAAAAAAAAAAAAAAAAGATTTTTTTTTCTCCTCAGTTATATGTCAAGAAAATTTTAACATCCATTTTTACAAGATTTGGAATTGCAAATTTTCTCTTTCCCTTCCTCTCCTTCCCCTGTCTGAAGATGGTAGACAATTTCATATAGTTTATACCTGGGACATCACAGAAAACATACTTTCACATTAGTCACAATCATCGAGATTTCAAAAGCAAATAAACATTTAGCAATGTTCTTTTCCCGTAAGGCATCCATGCTAACTGATTCGCAGTGTTGCTAGATAGAATGCACTTTGTGAATTGTAGAGACCATAAGAAATCAGGATTATATAACTTTTTTTAAAAAATACCATTTTATTTTCAAAATATATGCAAGGATAATTTTCAACATTCACTCGTGTTCCAAATTTTTCTTCCCCCACCTCCCAGACAGCAAGTATTCCAATATATGTTAAATATGTGCAATTCTTCTATAATATTTCCACATTTATCACGCTGAACAAGAAAAAATTAGATCAAAAAGGAAAAACGGAGAAAGAAAATGAAAACAAAACAAAACAAAAAAAAAAACAACAAAAAGGTGAAACAATGCTGTGATTCACATTCAGTCCTCATAGTCCTTTCTTTACATGCAGATGGTTCTCTCCATCATAAGTTATAGGAATTGGCCTGAATCAACTGATTGTTGGAAAGAGCCATATCCATCAGAATTGGTCATTGCATAGTCTTCTTGTTGCTGTATACAATATTCTCTCTTGGTCCTACTCACTTCATTTAGCATCAGTTCATGTAAGTCTCTCCAGGCCTCTCTGAAATCATCCTGCTGATCATTTCTTACAGAATAATAATATTCATATACCACAATTTACTCAGCCATTCTCCAACTGATGGGCATTCACTCAGTTTCCAGTTCCCTATCACTACAAAGAGGGCTGCCACCAACATTTCTTCATATGTGGGTTCCTTTCCTTTCTTTAAGATCTCTTTGGGATATATAGACCCAATAGAAACATTGCTGGATCAAAGTGTATGCACAACTTGATAGCCCTTTGGGCATATTTTCCAAATTGCTCAGTTTACAACTCCACCAACAATGTATCAGTGTCCCAGTTTTCCCACATTCCCTCTAATATTTATTATTGATATTTTCCTGTCATCTTAGCCAATATGAGATGTGTGTAGTGGTACATCAGTGTTGCCTTGCAAGAAATATGGATTATTATTATCAAGACAAGGCTAGAATTTTTAAGAAGGTACTTTTGACTAGAAGTTATAGAGAAAACCAAAGTCAACCTCCAAAAAAGAAATTGCCAACCTTCCACTACAGATGATAGGTTCCTTACATTTTGGATTTATTTTTGTTTACATTTCTCTGTATACCTCACTATATCTTACCTTGAGGATAAGGACTATTTTTTACCTTTCTTTGTGGCCCTAATGTTTAGCACAATGCCTGGCACATAGAAGGTGCTCAATAAATTCTTGTTGGATTCAGACTATTTAATTCCAACCTCAGACACTTATTAATTGTGTGACCCTGGGTAAGTCACTTCACCCTGTCTGCCTCAGTTTCTTCAACTAAAAAATGATCTGGAGAAGGAAATGGCCAACCACTCTAGTATGTATGCCAAGAAAACCACAAATGGGCATGGAGAGTTGGACATGACTCAACTACAGCAACAACAATGTGTTGCATGGTGAATAGAACTCTGGACTTGCAGTCAAGAAGACAAGGTTCATCTCCTACTTCAAAAGCTTAACTGAAGGCAGCCTTGGACCTCAGTTTCCTCATCTGTAAAATGAGTGTGGCCTCCAAAGCCATCTATGTGTAATTGAATCCAGACCAGTTGCTAGCGCAGCAAGTTTAGACATCCATATTGTTCTGGTGCCCAGTGAAGAAGGGCCTTCCGATTGGAAGGAACTGAGGTTTTAGCCTGGAGAAAAGGAGACTGAGGAGGAGTATAAAGCCTACACCCAGAGAGAGAATTGTAGGAACTGAGTGTGGACCACAACATAGCATTCTCACTCTCCCTGTTATTTGCTTGCATTTTGCTTCCTTTCGCAGTTTTTCTTTTTCTTCCTTCTTGATCTGATTTTTTTCTTGTGCAGCAACATCATTCTATAAATATTTTGGATTTAACATGTATTTTCACATATTTAACATGTATTGGTCTACCTGCTAACGAGGGGAGGAGGTGGGGGGAAGGAGGGGAAAATTTGAAACAAAAGGTTTTGCAAGAGTCATTTTTGAAAATATTTCCCATGCATGTTTTGTAAATACAAAGCTTTAATAAAATAAATAAATAAAGTGTACAAAGAACTATCAGGGGGTGAAACTTGGTCCAATCTCAATAAGAACAATAAGGGGAAGGTGCAAGGGCTCATAGGAGACTGTTGTTGGGGAGAACCTGCTCTTAAGCCAATCAGGCTTCCCGGAGAGGGGAAGTACTTCCCTCTTTGGACATGTCCAAGAACAGGCTGGACAGCCGCTTGGGATAAGGGAGAAACTTCTGGCTTGGGCTGGACTCGGTGGGCCACCAAGCTCCCTCCATCTCTGAAACACAAGACTTTCCATGACTGAATAAAATCATGGCAATCATTGGGACAGAAGAAGGAGACAGTAGCTGATCCCGTGAATTCCTGTGGATGGGAAAATTCTCCCTACCAATGCAGGAAGAGAGGCTCTTACCCCCACAGCCATGGACTAGTTTTTTAATTTTTAAAAATATATGGATAATTGTATTTTAATATGTTCATTATATTTAGATCCATAATTAATGTGAATAGATTTTATTTTATCCATTTAAGGATATTATTTTGAGAAGGTTTTGTCAACCTAAGGGGGGGGGACCATAACCCCCCAAATAGTAAAAAGTTAGTATCCTCTGACTCAGTTGCCTGGGATACTCAGAGAGCTGTCAGAGCCGACACTTGTTGACTAAGCCAGCTCTCTTCTCCCAGTGCCGGGGTGCCTTGGTAGTGATAATAATTCCCTTGTCTCTATTGCTTTGAGGTTCTCTCAGTTTCTCCCAAACCCTAGCCCTATGAGAGAAGTAAAATTCCTGGCTTGAGTGAAGGAACAGCTTGAGAGGAGAGGCAAGGAGGCTGCTGGGAGGGCTGACCCAGAATATGATGTTTGGAGACACAACAAACACCCCTTCTCTTCCCTGGGAGCCTCCTCGGCCCCAGCTGGGAGGTCAGGAGCCAGCTGTTTCCACAGATGCTCCCCCAGCATGGTTAGGAGCCCCAAGCTGACCTCCCACAAGGGGTGAGGGAGGGTGACTTGGAAGACCTTCCTGGGGCTAAAAGGTCCCTGAGAGAATAACAAACCCGGGGGACTTTGGGGAGGGCTTCCTCAATCCAAAATCCAAATCCAAGTCCACCTTCCTTCCCCCCAGTGCAGATTGCAGCCCACCTCCAACTGATATGGGAAAAATAAAGTTCCTCTCTCTGTGACCTACAGGGTGGTCTTGCAGAACTGGGGCAGTCCCAAAGAGGCCGGACCTTCCAGAGCTTGTGCTCCCCTGGCCTGGCTATGAGGACCCTGGTAGGGGCCCCTCAGGTCACTATGAGGTGTCAGAGGAAGTTAAAAAGGGCCCTGGGTCCCAGCAGCTCCCGCCCCAAGAGCAAGACAGCTGGAGGCCCTTATCCAGGGCGACCTGTCCAGCTGCCCTGGACCTTTGGGGCCCAACCAGCCTCTCCCAATCCTGACCTCCATTCCTCCACAGCTGCAGGCTGGACTGCTCTATAGGGACTTCCCACAAGCCCCAAACAAAACGTTATCTTCGCTCCCCCCACCCCCTTCCTGAGCCCTCTGTTCCTGTAAGTGCGCCACCTTCCCCCCTTACATGACTTCATACCCCTTCCTCCTCTCTCATCCTCCCTGTCCAATCAGCTGCCAAGCCTTGACCCTCCCCCCACAACACCTCTTGCCTCCTTTTCCTAATCCCAGCCCTCCTTACTTCTTGCCCAGACTCTCTTAATAACCCCCAAATTGGCTCCCCAGCTTCTAGTCTTTGCCTCCCCAATCCATCTTCTTCATGACCACTAAATTGATCTAAAAACAGCATTTATTAAGCACCTACTACATGCAAAACATTTCTCCAGGTGCCCTGAGAATGAAAGGCAAAAGGAGGTCCAAACCTCCCTTTGAGGCTGAACTTCTATGGACTAATCACTGATTCTCTTTTGGATTTTATTCCTCTAGTGAGATAAAAGGATTAGATTAAATAGATGATCTTCCCAGTCCCCTCCAGAGGATGGGGGAGTCTGTGGGTAGATTACAGAGGGTTGGGAAACTGGAAAAAAAAAACAACATTTTATATTTCACTCACCTCCAATGGAAATTTAGTATGGCTTCACAAGCCACAAGCAAGCTCTGGCTCTTCTGGGACAAAATGAGCACTCTAATGGAGGTCCTCGGCACCAGGGAACAGTCCTCTACCTGGTCCAGATGGGCTGCTCCGCCCTGGAGCCAAATTCCCACGGACCTTCATATGTATATGTATGTAACATGTGTACACACGTATGAACGAATAAATAAAGTTGGAAGGGCCCTTAACTAGTTATGGAATCACAGAATATGGATTGGAACCAGAAAGGACTTTCGAAGCTTATAATTGGGTCAAATACTCTTACAGAGGAACGCTGATAATGATGGTGATGATAACTAGGGTTTGGAAAGTGCTTTCTAAATATGACCTCATTTCCCCTCACAATAAAACAAGGGGGGTGATGATCCCCACTTTGGGGAAATGGAGGCAGAGAGAGGGGGAGCTCTTTGCCCAACATCACACCATTGGTAAGCATTGGAGTCCGGCTTTGCATTCAGGTTTCCCAGCTCCTTGTCCAGTGCTCTAACCACTGCACCGTCTAGCAGAGAGAGAGAAGGGACCAACCCAGCATCACAGGAGGTCAGCAGAAGAGTCGGGATTTGAATTTGTACCTGCTGACTCAGTTTTTCAGTGCCTTTTCCTGTGGTTATGTCAGGATGACTTCTAAGAAGAGACTTCCACAAGTCACGTGATCAGGGGGCCTTGACCTTTCATGGGACCTGGACCCCTTTGGGCAGCATTTGCAGAAGCGGATAGCCTCCTTCTCGGAAGAATGTTTTTCAATAATTGAGAGCAATGATAAATTTGTTGGAAGTTAGTAAAATAGAGAATAAAGTTTTTTCCTTTGAGTTTTCCAGCCCCCTGAAATCTATCTATAGCCCCCCCCAAACTCTGGATAAGAACCCCTTTTCTGGTCCAACTCTCTCAATTTATAGATGGGAAAGTCGAGGCCCTTGGTGGGGTGACTCCCTCCCAGATTACCCCATAAACAGGGGTGGAGCTGGGACCTTCAGGGTGGAAAGATGCTGAATCAGATTCAGAGGATGTGAGGTGCAGCCGGGATTGCCACTGACTATCTGTGTGACTGTGTGGTCTCAGTTTCCCCATCTGTAAAATGGGCAGGCTGGACTAGGTGGTCACTATAAAATTCTCCCCAGTTCTGGGGCTATGAAGGAAGCATAGCCCCATGTGAGCCCTTTCTAGTCTTTTTTTCCAAACAAACTGGAATTCCATCGAGGTGAGGGCAGGGTCAGTGCCTGGGAGACGGATGGCATTCTGTACCAGCCGCTTCACTGGTTCTCAGCCCTGCTCCTCCCCCTGAAAGCAGGAAAGCTTCTCCGGGGCCCCTCCCTGCCTCAGGAACACCATGCCCCTGACTGAGGTCACCTGTTGAGTGCTCGGAGCCCCCTGCAGACCCACATCGCACAAATGCAGCAGCGCGAGTCAGTTTTGTTGGTATAACAATTCCCATCCTTACCACAAGTATGCTAGAGGGACTGGGCAAGGGGGGATCCCCCCCATAGCCAGATCAGACCTCTGTTCTCATGGCTGCTGATGCCCCTGGCAGCCCCCGGAGCCAGGCCTGAGGCTGGCCCCCTTGGGCTCCCAGGAGCCACGACCCCAAGAAAGCAAAATGAGGAACCAAGAAACTGTGAGGTTCCATAGCTGCTGACTGGGCAGCGCTCCTAATGGGACCCTTCAAGCGCCTCAGGTGCTCTCAGGCTTAAGGAAATAAAATGGTCCTGAAATGTGGGCTGCAAGGGACTGTGTAGGGACCGAGTCCTGCCAGTACCATAAAAACTCCCATCTCCGCCATGTTTGTTTCCTGCAGTCAGTCAGTTCATTGATCACCTACTATGCTCCAGGTACTGTGCCAAGTACTGGGGGGGGGTAAAAAAAGAGGTAAAAGGTGTATGAAAGCACTCCATGACTTCCCTCATCCCCCTAGTTGCTAGCATCCTCCTGTCCTTCTCCCCCATCTTCCGCCATCCCATTACCTTCTTTGGGCCTATGTGTGTGTGTGTGTATATGTGTGTGTTTGTGTGTATGTGTGTGTATATGTGTGTGTGTATGTGTGTATCTATGTGTGTATGTGCATGTGTGTGAATGTGTGTATGTGTATGTGCATGTGTGTTTGTGTGTGTGTCTATGTGTGTATGTGTATGTGCATGTGTGTTTGTGTGTATGTGTGTATGTGCATGTGTATGTATGTGTGTGAGTGTGTGTGTGTGTGTGTGTGTGTGTGTGTGTGTGTGTGTATGAACCTGCTGCCTTCTCCATGAGAAGCCTCCCAAGGGCAGGGACTGTTTCATTTGAGTTCCTATGGAACATCTCTGATAAGTGCTAATTTTGTTTAAAGAACGGTTCTCCCAGAAGATCATTATACACTTCAACAATGATTTTGTTTAAAGAACGGTTCTCTCCAACCAGAGGGAATCCCCCACCCCCAAGATGACCTATTCCACTTTTGGACGACTCAAATGATTGGAAAGGACTCAGCCCAGCCCAGCGGCTGGCACACAGTAGGTAGTTAATGAATATTTATCCATTGGGAAGTCCTTCTGTCTCCAACACTTCAGTGGCTGAGGCAGAATTTGAATTCAGATCTTCCCACTTCTAGGTCTGGGGTTCTAGCCACTGAGAGTCTTTAACTCTAGAACCAGTCCCTTTCCTCAGTCCTCTGCTCAGGTACAAGCTCCACTTAAGTCCCGGTTAGTGAGAACAGCGAGAGGTGATCCCACACATTCTAATTCAAACTGTGGGAGTTAAAATTCTCTGAAATGTCTGGCGCAGTTCTTCAGGGAACATTTGAATCCCACGGGCACTGTGTGCGTTATATTCGGTTACTTTCTATTTGCCTAAGCATTCTTGTGCAGTAAGTCTCAGCTCAGTTTCTTCTGCTTGATGAAGAAGCCCAAGAGCTCTCAGTTCTGGTGGTGGTGACCTCTGGGACCTCCCAAACACACCTGTTCTGCGTTTCAGACACTTCCCCCGGGGATTTGGGTCAACAGTGCCCCCTACTGGGTTCTCTGCTCACCACCTCTCCTCCATCCAGAAATAGGGCAGGCCTTCTCTTTTCCCCTCACCCTGCTCTCCAAAATCAACACACAGCTCCCCTTTTTGTGGTTACTTTTTGTGGTTGCAAAGGGGGTACCTAATCCCCTTTGGGTGGTTAGAAGCCTTAGGCCTGCACCTCAGCACAGCATATTAGTCTAGACCGGGCTCTCCTACCAGGGCCACAAGCTCTGGCAAGTTCTACCATGTTGGAATTGCTTTGGCTAACAAGTCTGGTGACAGGATGTCTGGCTGCAGTTGGAGGGAAGGGGGGGATGGGCACTGACGTCCATCCCAGAACCCCACTCTCTAAGGGACGAATTTTCAGTCGGAGGTGACCCATGGCTAAGCAGCCCCTGGGAAGGACCACCAGGAAATTATAATAACAAATATAGAAACTTTACAAATGACAGAAAATCAGCTGATCTTGGTCTTTGTAAACATTTATTTGTTTATTATGTTTCTTTTTTATTCATTCATTTAGTTAGCTACTAGTTATATTTTCTTAGGAGATATTCTAAAATTAGAAGCTGGTGAACAGGCACCAACCTGTACTGGAGAAGCAGCTTCTTGACACTGATGTGTTACCGGGAGCTGTTGGAACACACGGGGCCCTGGCAGTGGCTGCGGGAGACCCAGCGCCGCACGGATCTCCTCTCGGGAGAGGATGCTACAAGGAGACCAGGAGGCCGATGCGTTCTCTGACCTCCCTCCTCTACCCTCTGCCTCCAATTTATCTCGTTCCCAGTCCGCAAGGAACACCTGGGTCAGCAAAGGCCGCCCCGCAGCTCCCTCAGATGCTCTGATCCACAGCTGGGGGGCTCTCGGAGAACTGACCTTTCCCCTAGCACACTGACCCCTGAACTAATGACATCATAGGCCCGGTCCCTTTTGGTGCCATGATCATCTCATCACCACAAGCAGAACTGGCTGGAAACCAGTTTTCCGCCCTTTTCCTCCCTTCCTCTCCCATCTCTTCGGAGGAGGGAACACCTTCACCATGGTCCTCTGGGACTGAGGTCGGCAGTTACCATGAATCCGAGTTTATTAGCGTTGCCCTGGTGGATATTTTGTGGCCCTCTCCTGGGTCTGCTTACTTATCAGTGCTGCTTCTCCTTCCTCCCTCGATCTTCCGGGGCTGCGGAAGTTCAGCCGTCCCCGGTTACCGGCGGCCTCTACTTTTACAGAATGAGACCGAACCACGGTCTCTTCTCGGGGAGACGGGCGACAAACCTCCGCACCTGCACCCGGGGTGAAGATGAGGGGCTCCGGGGAGGAGAGGGATGCTAAGTGACTCTCCCGGCTTCCAGGAAAAGGGGAGTCTCAGGGAAGAATTAGAAGCTCCCTGGGAACCTCGAGGAAGACCCCAGGGCTGCTCCGGGGCTGCGACCCTGGAGGACTGCTGCCAGCAGGAGAGACTTTGTGCGCTGTGGGCCCATTTCTGCGGCTGCCCCGCGGGGCTCACTGCGCTCGCGGTCTCTGGGCGGGCCTTGGTGAGATAAGGGGCTGCTCCCCGGAACGCGGCGCGGCTCCCCGCGGACAATATTTAGGCGCGGGGAGGGGGGCGGTCCCTTTGGGAGGGGGCGGGGAAGGTTTCAGATTAAATCTTTTTGAGGCTCTAGAGCCCGCCCAGCACCCACCGCGGGAGAGCACCCGGAGCCCCGCGCCACGGCAGCTCGGTAAGCAGTTATTAGCCGCCTGCTGGATGCCGCGCACAGTGCCGAGTGACCTCAGGGCCTGGATTCGGATCCCGCCCCCCTTCTCCATCAGTGAAATGGAAGGCCCAGACCCCCGAACGAGAGCGCGCTGCTGGCTCTCCTGCGGATTATCCGCCGCGGTTCTTAGTCCTGCCAAACCCGGGGCTGATGCAAAGAACTCCCGGTGTGGGGCCGCCCTCCTCCAGGCGGACTGCAGGTCCCGGGTAACCGGCTCGCTAACGGCCGTTTATTTTTAAGGAGCCGGAGCTCCCCCAGCTCGGAGACGTCCTGCCCCACCGCAGATTGTGCCGCCCGGGCACTAGTGACCGGCCCAAGGTCACCTTGCCGGCCTCCATTTCCCCCCCCCCGCCGCGCTGGCTCCGGGGCTTGGAAAAGGCTCCCGCAGGGAAGCTCCTGCGGAGCACACAATGCGGAGGAGGCCGGACACCCGCCCCAATGGCCTCCTAACCCCCGCCCACGAGGCCGAGGGCCCGCCTCCTTGTGGAGGGCCCGCCCCCGCAGCGCCCCGCCCCGAGGCCGCCCCCTCTCCCAACCCCGCGGCCGCGCACCGCCTGGCCCCGCCTCCTTGCCTGCTCACGTGCCCGCGTGCGGGTGCTGCGCCGTGACGTAAGCGCGGACGCCGCCGTCGGCCCGCGGCCGTCTCCAGCGGAGCTGAGCTGCGCCGCGGCGGCTCCGGAAGCGCAGCCGCTGGCGGGAGGCGGGTCCCGGCGCTGCTCTCGGAGCCTCCCGGGGCCGAGATGCGCCGGCCCGCTGCGCCCTGTTCCCGGGGGCCCTGCCACGGCGGCGGAGGCGGGGCGGCCCTGCAGGTGAGGCGGCGGCGGCGGGCGGGCCGGGAGGGGGCGTTAGTGTGCGTCAGGCCGTGGGTGGGGGGCCCGGGGTCTGCGGGCCCCGACTTCGGCCTCGGCCTGGGCCTCGGCTCCCACCGGCTCGGAGCGGGCGGGCCTGCGGGCGGCGCGCCGCCGTCACGAGGCGCTGCGGTCGTTGTCATGGTTATTTCTCGCTCTCTCCTCCCCACCCCCACCCGCGCTTTGTAGCCCGGGTGACCCGGGCCCTCTCCGGCCCTCGGTGTCCTCCGCGCCCCTGTCCCGGAACGGGGCGTGTCCGAGAGGGCTCCTAAAGGGCGCCGCCAGTGGTCTCTCCGGATCCCCCTTTCCCAGGGGGGGAAACTGAGGCAGAAAGCGTACAGCCGGACGGGGTCTCAGCAGGATTTGAACCCGGGTCTTTTCCATTCTTAGCCAGCACTAGGTGCGCGCCCCCTTTTATGTTTGGGAAGCCTTTGCTTCTTAGGCCCCCATGTGGGACGTCGTGCAGGCTTTCTCACCCCCATTTTACAGATGAGAAAACTGAGACTGTGCTGGAGTCTTCCTGGGAGAATCTTGGGTGCGCTTCTCTCCGCTCTAGGTCTGGCCACAGTCTGCTGTAGAACGGGGCAGACCCTCCAGCTGGGGGCCGAGAGAAGCCCACTGCGCCCAGGGGCGGGACCTGCATGGCTTAGTTGGCTCCCAGAGCCGAGGTTTTGCATTGAACTTGAACCCGGGCCTTCCCGACAATACACTAGACTTCTGTAATTATTTAACTGAAGTTTGTCAATTATGTAATCAGTTATTTAATTTCCTCAAATTCATTTCAGTTCATGTCAATTCACCAGCATTTGCTCGCTTTACATTTGAGGAAACTGAGACCAACTGGGTTGTTGACTCGCCCAGGGCCACAAACTAGTAAGTGACTGAGGCTGGATTTGAGCTAAAGAAGAGGCGGCTCCGGTGTCCTGACGCCCCCGGGCCGCCCCCCCTCCCCCCAGGGAGCCCAGGGCCGGGGTAAACCCAAGGGAAACAGTGCCCGGGAAAGGCGCCGGAGGGAGTTCCGTAAGCGTTACTGCAGTGCACACGCACACGCGGAGGCATCTCAGGCCTGAGAACTCTTTTTAAAGGAATTCCCTCCCCAGGATCTCCGGGCCTCTGGAGAGATGGCCATGCCTTCCGTCCATCGGGCGCGCTTGGGTTTTCTAGAATGGCAGCAGGAGCCCGGATTTGTTTTACCAGCCCCGGGAGAGAGCGTTGTCAGGGTTACTTCCCGTCTCCTCCAGGAGATGGAAGAGCGGCGGCTGGCGTGGCCGGGAGGGTGGCTGCGCTCAGGCCGACCTCTGACCCAGATCTTTCCATTAGAGGACTGGGGTTCTTTTACCGCTCAGAGACTTGACACTTAACAGAAGCTAAAACCCTGATATTGACTGAAAACGGACCGAAGCGCTTTTTCACTTTCAGTTTTTTCTTTTATTTGAGTTTTATACAAAGTGACTAATGTGGAAACGTTTCCATAACGCACACATGTAACCTAAAAGAAGAAAGTGAAATCCTGTTGTCTGGGGTCATAGGAGGTGAGAACTGGAGCAGACTAGAATTCTCCGAGGTCTCGTGTTACAGACAGGGAGAGGGACCCGGACGCCTCGCCTCTGGCCCTCACTCCACACGTTGACCCCTTTTTCCTTGGGCTCCTCGCTCCCCCTTTCCCTGGGCCTCCGTCCCCTCCCCCTCCCCAGTGAAGCGGGCTCTCCAGGCCTCTCCCAGCACCATCTTCCCCTTTGGACTCCTGGCCCGGCACCTTCTGGGAGCTCAGCTGTCGGCTTCTTGAGCTGACTTCCCAGTGTGCATTCGGAGGCTCCCCTGGGGACTGGTGTCACGTTGCCACCTGCCTCTTTGTATCCCTCCCTCACCTAAAGGCTCATAAAGAGACCCCGCGGTTCCCCGCCTGGGCCCCCCCATGCCCTGTTTCTGGTAAGGGCTCCCTCACCCGCGGGAACATTCGGTTGGGCTGACTACGGTCTCCTGCGTCTGCCTTTACTTTCCCCGCTGACACAGCCAGCCCCTCGTTCAGTCATCCCCCCCCAGCTCAGATCTGCCACAGTGGTCAGAGCCCCCTCCTCGGCGCACCCCGGCAGGCGCCGGACGAGAGCATGGGCCTAGGTTGGCTCACACGGCCTCCCCAGCTCCAAATAAAGGAGTCCTGTGATCTTACAGGTGGCTCGCTAGGCGCCCCCCCCCCCCCACAATCAAGGCCGTGGGCCCGCCCTGCTGGGCAGAGATCCCCCAGTGCCCAGTCCTCAGCCTGGTGTCTGCGCAGCTGCTCCCTCCCTCCCTCCCGCCTGCTTTCAGGGAGTGAAAGGAAAGGACTCCCTCGCATTGTGTCACTACCCAGGGCGCACCCTGCAGATAGGTTCTGAAAGGATGCGCTGCATTTCCGCTGCGCTGACTTGCCCGATCTTCCCTTTCCGTGCCTGGGCAGAGGGCAGCTTGCCTTCTGGGACCCCCGGCACTGGCTCACTGGGGGCTCCTGGTGCTCTGTGGGGTTCCCGGGGAGGCTGCACCGTCCCCAGCACGTGCAGCATTGCGTGCTTGGGTCTCTATCGGAAGCTCCTGGCGGACCCGTAAAAAGTGGGCCTCGTGGCCTCCCAGCCAGTGCTGCTCCCAGCACGCCACGCTCCGTCTGCTTCTATGATCCAGGCCGCCTTCGTTTTCCAGCTCAGAAAATGCTTACCAGAAGGGGGGATTTGATGGCAGAGCCGGGCTGCAGTCCTTCGCCAGGGTGACTCGCTTTCTCCGGTGCCAGACCCCTGGCGCTGCCCCGGTAGAAGTCTTTTTCTCCCTCACTCCTGGCTTTCTACCGCAGCCGGCCCCATGGTGCCCCAGAGCCTGGATCTCTCCCCTCCCTTACACGTAGGCATGTGTGGTACAGGAAAGCTCAGAGAGGGGGAGGGAGGGCTGGACACGTTCCCAGCACACTTGAGCAGACTGGTGACTTTCCCCGGCGTCTCCTGGCCTTGTGCGAGAACCGTGGAGGGGGGGTAAGTCCCTGTAAAAACCATTTAAAAAAATAGGAAAGCCAAAGATAGAGACCGGGAGCTTGGGGGATGTTTTAGCTGCGCCAACGGCCACAATTTCCTTTGGGCAAATTAGGAGTGACAGAAATGGCGGGTACGGAGTGTCGTACACGGAAAGTAGTTTAAAAGGAAGAGTTTTGTAATTAAGGCATTTCCCCGTTAGGAGATCATCAGGGGCTATTTATTTTCTTTTCAAGAATCTCCGTGTTTTCATCTCACATCCCCGTCTTTTAATGTGCTTTGCTCGGTTTAACGAAAGCGAAAAATGTTCAGCTTCAGAAAACTTTGAAAGGATTCTGCTAGTTTTTTCTCGAATCGACCCCATCATTGACACTTGTGCTATTTCTAGTTTTTTGACTGAATTATTAAAAAAAATGGGATTTGTGAAGCTTCCTTTTTTCTTATTCATGTGCCTGCCCTAGATCATAGTTAACCATGTGCAGCTTCGTGCTTTTTATTTAATTCAGCAAGAAGTTGTGGAGCACCTGTTCTGGGAAGTGTCCGTCTCCCCTGGGGCTCCGTGGTGAGTCACAAAATAAATAAGTGCGTGTGCTGGGTGGGACCCTGGCCCCAGCCCTGGAAAGTCTGCTTACTCTTCTGTGAAATGGGCTTTAACCCCCAAAGTACCACATGGTGGAGAGGAAGCCTGTGGAAGAGATAGACACTTGTCAGTGTGGTTCAATTAATAAAAGAATGCAGTGAGACCGTTCTTAGGCCATAGAGAATCAAGTATGTAAACTTGAGGCAAAAGTAGAAAAGAAATTCAAAGTGCTTGTGAGACGGAATTGGTCAGAAATGATTTCTTGGGGAGCTAAATGTTGAGTGACCTGATCTTGAATATCGGATGGGGGCTGGCAGGAGGGCAGGTGGAGGCAGGTGATGGGGGAATTTTAGAGTCAAGAGAACAGGGTTTGCCCAGGAGAGAGGGCGAGCCTGGGGGGTGGCAGGGAAGGGGCCCTGTGGCCTAGGGCAGGAGCAGGTGCCCGTTGGGAGGGCCCAGGCTCCCCAGGGGACAAGCCCAGCCCTGCCCCCAAGCGCTCAGGAGCTGTTTCCGGCCCTCTGGCTGGTGCACCGTGGGGGACGGCCATGACTTGGGAAGGGGCAGCCGGCTGTGGTGAGCCCACTGATGACAGGGGATGGGGTGCCCCGCAGCCAGGAGGCCCTTATTGTGACCCGGCACAAGAAAACAATGGCCTGCCCTTTTGTGGGGCTCTGGAATTGGAGAAGAGGAGAGGAAGCAATGACACTATTGGGTTAGTGGGGGAAAGGGGTCAGGAGGAGCCGGGACACCCGAACCGAGCCGGGCCGTCCTGTGAGACAAGAGATGTAGAGCATGACAAGGCAGCCTGCGGACATGGGGGAGGGGCCCAGCCAAGGCGAGGCCGGCTGTCCGGGGTCTGCGGAGCCCCCCGGGAGGGGCCGGCTTCCCTGTGAACAATGAAGGATGTGAGACTGCCATGGGGTACGGGTCCTCTATGGGCCTGGCCAGCTGGGGGTCAGGAGGGGAGGGGAGGTCTGACCCCAAGTGGTGGTTCTGGGGGTTTGTGGCTACTCCACACAGAGCTTCCCATCATCCCCAGGCCAGCGTGTCTCATTGGGAGCTTCTTCCTTTACACGCTGCCCCCTCCTCCTCGCTGAGGGGTGGCCCTCGCTCAGCCGCTCCCCCGCCCCTGCTCTGGAACGCACCCTCCCTCACCTCCACCTCCTAGACTTGCTGCAGGATTCAGTCCAAGCTCCTCCTCCTCCTCCCTGAAGCCTCCCCAGAGTCCCCAGCGGGGGCCTCCCCCAGGGTGTTCTCTGTAGCTGTGCCTGATCTGTCATGAGAGCCGATTGCTGTGAGGTTTTGGGTGAGGCATCCCCGGGGTGGGGGGGTGCAGGGCCTCGTCCCCCTCCCACTGGCCCGGGGCTGAGCACACCGGCAGAATGGCCTTGGCTTTCTCTGAGGGGCGCTTTCCCCCGTGCCCCTGAGCAGGGATGCTCGGCATGCCCGAGGGCCGCGGTGGGCACCGGGGGCTGGTCAGGTGCGGCTGTTGTTCAGCGGCCACACGACCAGCAGGCTGTGTCCTGAGCCCAGGAGGCTCCTCCAGTGGGTGTGTCGCATGGTCACTTCTAAGATGTGAATTCACTGATGGGGGGAGTCTTACATCTGCCATGTGAGTCTGAGACCAGTGTCCCTCTTTTTTTTTCTGAGTTAGAGATAAATATTCCTCTCTTAAGTTGCAGTAGCATAACAACAATCCTCACAGCAGTCGAGGGAGGTCAGTGCTCTCATTTCTCCCCATTTTACAGATGAGAAGACTGAGGCAGGCAGAGGCTGAAGGGCTTGTGCAGAGTCAGGCAGCTGCCAGGCGTCCTTCTCGGGCCTTCCCGAGTTCAGGCCAGTGCTCCGTGCACTGTGCAGCCCCCTCCCATCCCAGACCAGGACGCAGAGCCCCCTCCCCACTCCCGCTCATCCCTGAAGGTTGCGCCTCTGCTCCGGGCAGGCTCTCCTGCAGCTGCCGAGCCGTCTCAGAGAAGCTCTGACCGTGTCCTCTCTCTCCCCAGGAGCAGGAAGGCCGTGGCGCTCCCCAGCTGCTCTTGTAACAGTGCGTCGCGGCGCCCGAGACCAAGAGCCTGGGTTTGATTTCTCCTCCGGATCATCTCAGCATGGGGAGGTAGGTGCCGGGCACAGGGCCGCGGTCACCGGTTTGTTCCTTTGGGGCTTTTTGGACAGGTGACTGGGGAGAAGGGGCCTGCCCAGGGTCACACAGCCAGCGTCAGCTTCTGAGGCCACATTTGAACTCGGGGCCTCCTGACTCCAGGGCCGGGGCACTACCCACTACTCCGTCCGGTTGACCCGGGTCACGGGTTTGCGGCCTGAGTTGTGCCAGCTGGACACTGCAGGGAGATTGTGTGGCGTTTGTGCCATCCCTTCTGGGCTCTTCCGTGCCCTGTGGGGCTGGAGCCACAAAGAACTGTGGCAAAGCCGAGTGGTGAGAGGGGGCCTGCCGTGGCGGGCGGGCACGGGGCAGCCAGCTCTACTTGTCTGTAGGAAGGACGGGGGCAGGGGCCCCGAAGGAAGGGAATAGAATAAAGGCGGCCTGTGTCAGAACCGTGTACAAACCCTTCCCTTCTTGTAGCGGCCCTTTTGCAGGTTCTCAAGGGCCTTTATTCATCGCCTGCCCTGCCAAAGGCTCGGCCCCTCCTGAGGCGTTACTCTTCTCCTACTCAGTTATCACAAAGAGTGGCCTCGGGGGCTTGGAAAGGGGTCAGAACTATTTTCTTGATGAGGGAGGATGATTCATATTTAGAACCTTTTCACTCTGTGTCCTAGGCTAAGTTTCAATTGTTAAAGTAGTTTAAAATGTTCTTTTATGTACATACATTATGTATGTAATAAAGCACAAGCGCTTACTGTATTTTAAACAACAATAAAACAACTTAAAACCTTAAATGTTAGGGTCCGCCAACTTCGGGCTGAGCCCAGGGTCCTGCTGCCTCGTCTTTTCCTCAGATCCAGAAACATTTATTTGGAGTCTGCTTCAAAGCCCCGGGCTTGATGTTGGGGATACAGAGTCAGAATAAGACTGACTTGGAGGTTCTAAAATCCTGCCTGATAATTGTTAAACTGCAGCAGGTGTTTGTGTTTCTCAGGTGTTGCCAGCAGTGCCGCTCTGGGTGTGGTTGGTCGAGTCGCTCAGTCAGCTCCCTTTTCCCTGCTCTCTGTCTCTCAGCTGAGCCCCCTTTCCTGTGGGGGAGCAGTGTCCAGATGGGGCGGTATTTGTGTCACGCACTCCCTCCGTGCCCCTCGGGAAACTCTTCTCTGACAACTATTTATGGCTGCTGGGGTGGCGCTGGGGAGGAGCCCTTGGTGAGGGCTGGGCCTGGTATTCTTAGAGCCCCCGGGAGGGAACAGAGCCTAGTTGTGGGGCCGAAGGCTCCGTGGGGAGAAGGGGAGTCGGGCTAGCGGTCCTGAAGTTTGCTCTTACGTGAGGCCCATCCTTAATCCCAGGACGGGGGTCCTCATTACAGCTTCTGCAGCAGCAGCGGGCCAGCCTCGGGGATTGGGCCGGGAGTCGGGAAACCCGAGTTGACATTTGACCTCAGATACTTAGTAGCTGTGTGACCACGAGAGGGCGAGCCGCCTCACTGCTTTTATCTCGGTTTCCTCAGCATAAAATGGGGACAAAACCAGGGCTCACCTCACAGGGGTGCTGTGAAGATCAAATGAGGCCCGGCTTGTTAGCCCAGTGCCTGGCCTGCTGTAGTAGGCCCTGATAAATGCTTGTTTCCCTTCTACTGTGTTAAATTATTGCAATGTACATTTTAATTGTGCGCCGAGTCATGCTGCACAGATCCAGTAACTGTCCTGGAGAGGACGTGCATTTCTGAGGGATCCTCAGCCCACGGGGGAGAGCTCTTTCCCAGAAAACACAGCATGAGCACATGGTAGGAAATAGGCAGCTCGGGGGGAATCTGGGCACGGCCGGTCTCCGTGGGTCCCTCGGGTCCTGGAGGGCTGCTCTGAGGTGGCGCGCTCTCCTTCCAGGATCAGCGTCTCCTGCTTGTTTCCTGCTTCCTGGCATTTTAGCATCTCCCCAGTGGGATGCCCTCGGATCCTGAACACCAACCTGCGCCAGATTGTGGTCGTCGGCATCCTGGCTGCTGCGGTTTCCCTGCTGTACTTTTCTGTCATCATCATCCGGCATAAGTACGGGCGCTTGTCCCGGGATAAGAAGTTTCACAGGTGAGAGCCGCCGGGAGGGGAGGGGAGGATCCTGCAGGGTGGCTTCACAGCCTTAGGGCCGGCCAGGGTGCTAGGGTCCAGGTGGGCCGGGGTGCGGGGGTCTGGGTGGGCTGGGGTGTGAGGGTCTGAGCGGGCCAGGATGCGGGGGTCTGGGTGGGCCGGGGTGCGAGAGTCTGGGTGGGCCGGGGTGTGGGGGTCTGGGCGGGCCGGGGTGCGGGGGTCTGGGTGGGCTGGGGTGCGAGAGTCTGGGTGGGCCGGGATGCGGGGGTCTGGGCGGGCCGGGGTGTGGGGGTCTGGGTGGGCCGGGGTATGAGGGTCTGGGCGGGCCAGGATGCGAGAATCTGGGTGGGCCGGGGTGCGGGGGTCTGGGTGGGCCGGGGTGTGGGGGTCTGGGTGGGCCGGGGTATGAGGGTCTGGGCGGGCCAGGATGCGAGAATCTGGGTGGGCCGGGGTGCGGGGGTCTGGGCGGGCCGGGGTGTGGGGGTCTGGGTGGGCCGGGGTGTGAGGGTCTGGGCGGGATGGCGCAGTGTCTGTGTGCCCCAGAGAGCTCTGGGAGCAGCTGTGGCTGTGTAGAAGGCCCTTGCTGCTTTTTTCTGTCAATTTCAAGAGGGATCGGGTCGCGGGTGTGAAGTCGCAGCTGGACCAGGGCCCGGCTTCAGAGCTCACCGAGCAGCGCAGTGGCCCGAGACCCAGACACCCGCGCTCTTCTCCCGCCAGGTACCTGGCCCGCGTGACGGACATCGAAGCCACTGACACCAGCAACCCCCACATCAACTACGGCATCGTGGTGGACTGCGGGAGCAGCGGGTCGCGGATCTTCGTCTACTGCTGGCCCCGGCACAACGGCAACCCGCACGATCTGTTGGACATCAGACAGATGAGGGACAAGAACCGGAAGCCGGTGGTGATGAAAATAAAACCAGGTACGTGGGGGCGCAGGCGGCGGGAGCCCCCACTGCTGGGAGCCAGTGAAAGATCTCACCTGGGCCTGGGGCAGGGTAGTTCAAAGAAGGCGGACGTGTCTGGGGAGAGCGCCGAGCCGTTGGCCACCCCAGACCAGGACTGTCTGCCAGGAGGGGCCACTGGTGTCTCCCCTCAGCTTCTAGACTTGAGGAGAAGGAGCCTTTTCCCACAAAGTATGGGGATGCTATCATAGAGAACGAGGGCCCCGGCCCAGCATTCAGGGCCTCCAGCCGCTTCCCCTGGCCTCAGTGTCCAAATGGAGCCGCTTCTCCTCTCCCCATATCTCAGGTGGGCTGGCCTGCTGCCTTCCCTCGCTCCGTGGGCCCTGCTGCCCGCCCGTCCTCCAGGCCTTGGGCAGGGAGGCCCCTCCTGCCCCCAGCCCAGTGCCCAGCATCCTGAAGTTAGAGCAGCAGCTGTACCGGCCCTCTTGTGCTCCTCCCTGGCACCTCCCACCCCCTCCTCCCCCAGTTTCCGAGCATCATGTGTCTGTCTCCCTTCTCAATTACAAATCCACAGAGAGCGGGGGCTCTGGCCTGTCCTTGCCGGCCATGTGGCCCTGTCCGGTCTGTGTGGGTTGTTGGTAAATGAGCATTTTTTCACTGTTTTGTTATCAGCCCCCATTGTTAATGACAAATGGAAATTTCAAACGCTTCAACATTGTGGGCTGATGGTAGCAGACATCGTCGTCGTTTATTTGGGGTGTAAGAGGGAGTGGTCGGGTGTATTATTAACCGGGTGATAGGATGCCCTGAGAGCCCAGGAGAGGCGGTGCTCTTGTTTCTGTCTTGTCCGAGCCAGGCGATCTGTAAGAATGGATGTGCCTCGTGCGCCGTGCAGTGGGATCGTTTGGGGTTTGGACCATAGGCTGCTCTTTAACGGGGAAGGCAGCTCTGCACTGTCATCCTGTGACATTTCAACCAGCGTGACACTGCCCAAGCAGGTCGATAAGCTCAGGCGCCCCAGATTAGCTGGAGAATGGTGATTATGTAATAGGACGGGCGCCAGGCCCGGATTTCATTCCCACAGGGACTTCTGTTTAAGAACGCTCTGGCGATGCTGGCCAGCACCGAGCCCCGCAGGGACGTGTCCCCGGCCCCCTGGCCAGGAGGGTCAGTGGAAGCCTGTGCTCCGGCTACAGGGCCAGCTCCCCAGAAGTGTGTGCAGTCTGGACAGTCAGCATTTCCATAGAACAGTCCCTGTGTCACTGCCCTGGCCGGCCACTGGTCAGTTTATGAAAGCCGCTCCTGTGTCCCAGGCCCTGAGGGTGCAGAGGTGAAGCTGGTGCTGCCTTGGGGAGTCTGCATCAAGGGGAGACAGAGAAAGGCCAGAGTTTTATGCCCAAGTCCTGGTCGCAGGGCTTGTCTCAGGGAGCCGGGGAGGGGGCGTTCAGCTGCAGGAAGTCAGAGACTGAGGGCCAGAAAGGTGGGCTGGGAGCCAGAATGTTCTCCTACTCTCTTGGTCACTCTGCATTACAGCGCCCTGTTGGAGCACCTGCGGCAAGGCCTCGGGATTTATCCTGTTGGGTGCTTGGGGCTTCAGGAGGAGGCCTATGTGTGTGGCAGACTTCATTTTATTTATTTTTCCCCTGAGGCAATTGGGGTTAAGTGACTTGCCCAGGGTCACACAGCTAGGAAGTGTTAAGTGTCTGAGACCAAATTTGAACTCGGGTCCTCCTGAATTCAAGGCTGGTGCTCTATCCACTGCGCCCCCTAGCTGCTCCTGGCAGACTTCATTTTGTGAAAATCCCAGGTCCTGCTCCTGACTGACAAGGAGACCAAGGGGGCAGTGGGGATGACCCAAAGTCAGAGGGCCTGAGTTCAAATGCTGCTTCAGACACTCTCACACTTCATTTTGTTCCCCCTTTGGCTGGAGATCCAAAACTGCCCTTCTTTCATATCCTGCTTCAGTTAAACTTCAGGCTCTTTCTAGCAGCATATGCAAATGTTTGGATCACAAAGGAGAATGGAATTGAACACATGAGCACATTCTCCACAAAGGATGGAGGAGGGAAAGTTTTCTGATTTGATTTATACTTTGAACCACTCCCTGCTCCAGCCACGTGTCCAGGGCCCCAGCTCCTTGGTCCCCCAACCCTTCAAAGCCTGAGAGAATCAGCGGGGGGAGGAGCTGCCTTTTGTTAGCTGTGGCTCCATTTAAAAACATTTACTGGGTGGTTGAATCCAGAGTCCAGATCATGTTCTTAGAGTTCTGAATCTTGGGAGGGGTCTCGTGTGCCCGCAGGATGCTCCCAAAGGGCCTCTGCAGCCTAGGTGTGAAGGGGAAGCCACGGGTTCCTGAGGCAACTCATTCCACTTTGGCATTGCCCGCATGGTTGGGGAGTCTTTCCCAGAGTCCTGGAGCCTGAGCCTCCTGACCCAAACTTCCTGATCTGACCCTCTTGGCCTGGCTCTCCTGACCCAAGCTAACTGATCTGAGCCTCCTGGCCCAGACTTCTTAACCAGAATCTCCTGGCCCGAGCCTCTGCGGCACCTGCCGGACTTGGGTGCAGCCATGTAGCAGATGCTCTGGGGCTGCCCTGGAGGCTCCAGATGTCCTCCCTGTTCTGGACGCTTGGCTGTGACCGTGGGGAAGGCCGCAGAGGCCTCTTTGCTCATCCGTACAGTGAGGGCTTTGGACAAAACGGTTTCAGACGTTCTGAGACCGCGATGCTGTGGTTCAGTCATTCTGGTCGAGTCCGACTCTTCGTGACCCCGTTGGGAGTTTTCTTGGCAGAGACACGGAAGGGTTGGCCATTTCCTTCCCAGCTCATTTGACAGATGAGAACACTGAGGCAGACGGGGTGAAGGGCTTGTCCAGGGTCACACAGCTGGCGAGGTCCGGCCTGGCGCTCTGGCGCCACCTAGGGCCTGCTCTGATTCTAAGTGATTTACAAAGAAATGGCTTTTTGCAACTAGAATGAGCCGTGGGGGCAACTGGGGGGTGGCCAGACCGGAGCAGCCTCTGAGCTGGAATTGTCTCCCGTGTCTCCAGGCATATCAGAGTTTGCTACCTCTCCGGAAAAAGTCAGTGATTATATTTCTCCACTTCTGAGTTTTGCTGCAGAACACGTGCCACGGGCAAAACACAAAGAGACCCCTCTCTATATCCTCTGTACGGCTGGGATGAGAATCCTTCCGGAAAGGTAACTCAGCGTGGGGAAGGAGAGGCCGTGAAAGCGCCCTTTCCTCAAATTTCTGGGCAACACTTGGGTTCGGGGTGGGGGGGAGGGACAGGCCTTTAAGTAAAGGGGAAGGGAGGAAGAAGTCTTTTGGTTTGTGGAAGAAGAAATGAAAAATGCATCTTCTTGCTTTAGCTCTAGGAAATTTTGTTACTCCACGCTGTCACTAGAGTGCCACCAAGTCAGCCTAAAAACTCTAATCCTAAAGAGCATTAAATTACTTTATTTTCAATTACAAATAATCACTTTTAGAACCTTTGATCTGGATTGTTCTGTTTAGTTCTGGGTCCTGAATTTTAATTTGGAAGGAGTTTAGATTTGTTCTGCTTGGACCCAGAACAAGCCGAGGAGTGGTGGGTAAAAGTCCCAGAGGGGCAGCATCAGAGTTAAGGACACTTGAGCGATGGGAGCGGTGTCTGTGGCTGGGGGGAGGCCCTTGCTCCCTCCGGGGTCTCCGATGGAGGCGGGGCTGAGGCCATGTGCTCGCTGGGGCTCGGGCTGGCTTAGGTGGGCCGTGCCCTGAACCTGGGCCTTCTCTTACGGCATTATCCGGCTTCTCTCTGCAGTCAGCAAAAAGCCATCCTGGAAGATCTTCTGACAGACGTCCCAGCACACTTTGACTTTTTGTTCTCCGACTCTCATGCCGAGGTTATTTCAGGGAAGCAGGAAGGTCAGTGCTCCATCGCGCTCTTTGTGTTGTCAGCAGACCAGGCTTGGGGGAGCCGCCCACTTGGCGCACTTACCTCTTCCTGCCGGTTCCTGAAAATCATCATCTACCTCTTTTTTTTTTTTTAAAGCCTAACAATTATATTTATTAACTCTTACCACTTATTATTTTTGGATAATAACAGCAATGAAACATGCACTTAGTGAATTACATGTACTCACTGTCATAAGCTGACATGATAATGTTAGTTTTACTTCTTCTGAAAATGTGCTTTGATTACTTTTCTGTTGGGAAATGGCTCTTGGTATACTTGCTTATATTTGCACATATATGTTATATTTACACATACATGTGCATGTATAGTATCTTAAAGGTCAGACTTCTATCAGGAATCATTCAGTGCTAAGACCAGCAGCTTTTTTCTTATGATGGGTCTTCATCTTAGAGAGAAGTCTCATATCCCCCTTTGTCTTTTCTTCACCGTATTAAACAATCTCAGTTTGTTCCTTTTTAAAATAGACTTTGTGATGTGGTTTCCAGAATGATCTATTAAGTGTTAAGTAATGCCATTGTCTGTACTCAGGGTAGCAGATAAATAGCCCAGGAATAAGTGGCAGTGGAATCCATCAGAACAAAGCCTTTCTTGGTGGAACTTGCCAGCTTTTTTTTTTTTTTTTTTTAGATTGGGGGAAACTAAATTTGAGAAGGTGAAAGGGCAGGCAATAGGCAGAAGAGAGAAAAAAATGAAGGAAGGACTCTGTAGGAAACAGATGGTCATCTGGGAGAAGGAACAGGATTTGGGAGATTACTTCTTAAATTGATTTTAAGTGAATATATCAATTATATATAACTTAATGTGTGCGTTTGCAGCTGTATTTGTGAGAGTCAACACTCTCAGCACAGCCGTGCCCAATTATAGCAATAAGCCTTCTGGGGAAAAGCTTACTTGGGCTGTATTTTAATAAACTACAGATTTTAGTGAATTAATAAATGATCATCTGTATTAACTTAAGTTCTTTGGGTTGGTATCATGCAAACCTTTCAGCTAAAATGACAAATTCGGAGCAGACCATTCATTTAAACAACTAAATAAAAGGTGAATCCCTAAAAAGGAAAGCTCAAATTAATTCATTTATCTTTCCCCATTCCTGGGATTTTTCAGACACTTAAAATATTGTGGATTTGCAGAGTTTTGTACTCTTTAAGTGAATTCTATTAATGTGCAAATTGTTGTCATCAGAGTATCACGATACCATGTACCTTAACACACATTCTTAGAGTAATGTCATTGGCATGAGGAAGATGACAAGTTGTCAGAAGGCAAAAGTGTCAGAAAAGTAAGGCAGCACAAAGTGTGGGGAAGGGATCCTGTGGTTTTTGGTTAAGGAATTACAGTTCTGCATTTTGAGGAGTTAGGAGTATTAATGAGACAGAAATGAAAAATATATAGAATCTTTTTCTTAAGGATTCAAATCATTTATTCACTTTCATGAGGCATAATTAGCCATATTGCATCGACCTCTTAATATTGGGGGAAAAAACTACTGTCCCCTTTTCACTATAGCCAGGTGCACTTGGATTGTAAAGTGTCTACACTCTGCCCTAAGAAACTCTTAATTTGTTTTTGCCACAGGAGCCACTTGGGAAATCTGGTTCAGGTTGATTTAAACAGAGGAATGAGCCACAGCTCTTCAGGCTGATGGTGAACAGTCATCGCAGCTCTGGGGCTTCCCAGGGTGGAAGCTTTTCTGAGCTCCCAAGGGAGAAGTTAGGCCACTGAGGCAGTAATGGCCATTTAGGAGAGATGGAAAAAATTACAATGAACATTTTTAATACAAAGTAGTTGCTTATTTTGTAGACTTCTCCACTGAACCTAGAGTAGAAAGTTTGGCATTTGGAGTGCTAGAAATTGAGGCTGAAGTGACCCTTCTGTGTCTGCGGCACTCTCTGGTTCTGATGTTCTGTTAACCCCTCAGAGAACGTCCCCTATTGATGGGCAGGTGCCTCCTTTCAGAAACAAAGATTCACAAATCCATGCTTTTCTTTGAATACTTGCCATGCAGAGAGTTGGAGCGGAAAAAGAGAATGCTCTATAAAGCTATGGAGCTCTAAACATATCTCTTTACATACAGTTTTCAGAGCCGAAGATCTTATTTCCTTACAAGCTTCCTTTTGTTCTCTTCTGTGTACTTTTTTCTTTTTCTTTTTTTGCATAAAACTTATTTTCAAAACATGCATGGGTAATTTTTCAACACTGACCCTTGCAAAATCTTGTGTTCCAAATTTTCTCTCCCTTTCCCCCACCCCCTCCCCTAAATGGCAAATAATCCAATATATACTAAATGTGTAAAAAAAAAAATATGTTTAATTAAATATATGTATACATATTTATACAATTATCTTGCACAAGAAAAAAACAGATCAAAAAGAAAGCAAACAAAATGCAAGCAAATAACATAAAGAGTGAAAATTTTGTGTGATTCACACACAGTTCCCACAGTCCTCTCTGGGGGTGTAGATGGCTCTCTCTCTATCATAAGTCTCTTGGAACTGGCATCAATCATCTTATTGTTGAAGAGAGCTACGTCCATCAGAATGGATCATTGTATAATCTTGTTGTTGCCGTGTACAATGATCTCCTGGTCTTGTTCATTTCACTCAGCATCAGTTCGTGTAAGTCCCTCCAGGCCTTTCTGAAATCATCCTGCTGGTCATTTCTTACAGAACTGATATTCCATAAGATTCATTTACTATGACTTCAGGCTGAGAGCCCCCATGCCAGAGTGATTAAAACATACTGCCTTAGTGGAGGAGTGATGAGGCGGACTCCCGAGGATGGTGATATATGGAGTCCGTTTATTCCAAGTTCTTTCACTCTTATATACCCCTCATACCTTTTTATAACCAAAGCAACACTGCGCAGGTGCTAAGTATATACTGTGCACCTGGGACCACACAAGCTGTGTTGCCACCTGGTATCACTCTGCTTCAATCACAACATAGGTTGTCACTGCCCCCTGACTTCTCAGGAAGACCGAGAGCCCTTAGGGGAGATGGGGAGCTGAACCAGACACTGTCAGCAGGTACCCTCTGGGCTGAAGGGTCTTATACCTCACCCAGAGTTCCCCCACTGTCTGGCCCTCTGCACTACTCTATCATTTTCCCAGAATCCTCCCTCTCTGCATCTTTAAACAGTCTCTGAGCTGATATGGACCAGGCCTGGGACCTGGTCTGTCAGGTTAGGGTTGATTGAAGAACAAAATCAGTGTTTGTGTTGTGTGTAAAAGCACACACTGAGGCAGTGTCCTTGTTCAGAATAAAATATGATAGAACTTCAGTCTTACAACTGGACTTTTGTCGTGATTTATATTTGTTTTTTGGTTTGTTTGTTTTTTTACTGAGGTAATTGGGGTTAGGTGACTTGGCCAGGGTCACACAGCTAGGAAGTACTAAGTGTCAGAAACCAGATTTGAACTCTGGTCCTTCTGACTTCAAGGCAGGTGCTCTATCCACACCTAGCTGCCCCGTGATTTATATTTGTATGAGTCAGACCAGATCCTTTAAAATGCAGTCATCATTCTTTTTCTTGCTCTTTGAAATGTCTCTAGGTGTCTATGCTTGGATTGGCATTAACTTTGTCCTTGGGCGATTTGAGCACATTGAAGATGGTAAGTGTGATTGCTACAATAATTAAACCAATTGTTCTGCTTGTTGGGGGGATTATGATGATTTCTATTTAATGGTTTTTCTAAAATTTGAGTTGGAATTTGTTTTAGCTAAGCCTCGGACACAGTTTTTACAGGAGAACTCAGTACATTTATGTGTAGGAATTGTGTTTGTTTAATCAAATTAAACTGAATTGTAGAAGAGGTTTGGCTTTACCAGTAGGCCAGGTTGACTAAATCCACTTGAAATGAATTATGATTTGTAGATAGAGCACCAGCCCTGAAGTCTGGAGGACCTGAGTTCCAATTTAGCCTCAGACACTTAGCACTTCTTAACTGTATAACCGTGGGCAAGTCACTTAACCCCATTTGCCTCAAGGGAAAAAAAATTAGTCATGACTACAAATGGGCCTCTTGAGAAGCTCCCAGATGCCGGGGATGGTTTGTCTCAAGAAGGGGCTGCATGTTTTCCAGATGATGAGGCCGTGGTGGAAGTGAACGTTCCTGGAGCTGAGAGCCAAGCAGCCATTGTCCGCAAAAGGACAGCGGGTATTCTGGACATGGGCGGAGTGTCTACCCAGATAGCGTACGAAGTCCCCAAAAGTGTAAGCTTTGCCTCCTCACAGCAGGTTATTATCTGTATAGATTTCCTTCTGTTTGGTTTAATTTTTCATTTAACATGTCTCCATCCATTTTTGTTTTGTTTTCTGAGTCTTAAAGCATCATTACTGTGCTTATTGGGGTGCCGCCTCCCCAACCCCAGGAGAAAAGAGACGGGAGGAGAACGAGGCACATCTCAGCTAAGCTGTTTGGGTTTGGTCATTGAAACCAGCTGGTTTGTTTTGCTAACCTTGATTAGCTTTTTACTTAGAGATGTCAAAGAATACTTGGTTTGGGGTTTTTTTTTTTTTTTTTCTTTAAATTATATTTCTTTCAACAAGCACAATAATGCTTTTTTACAAATGCCACAATAAATAAAATAAGTCATGACAAACTTAATCCAGTAATATGAATGGGAAAAGACTTGTATTGGTTGTGCCTTAGACTTAAATTCCCAGAAAAGGCTCAGGGTTTGTATCAGGGCTTGAGAAGATCTTAATTTATGGTTTATGACATGTTTTCACTCTATTTACTTCCTGTGTAGTTCTCCTGGTCACCGTTGGCAGTTTTCCCATTAGACAGCAAAATAGGGGGAGCTAGTAGGGTGCACTGGCCAAGAACGGGGGCACCTGGTTCTGTTTTCAGACCCATAGCTGTATCACTGCATAGTTCAATTGCTAGAGTTCTCTGTTATAGACCAGGAGATCTTAGCCCAGAACCCTAAAAGCTTCTGAATGAAAGGTGCCGGACATCCAGGTGTCCCAAGGTGTCCTTCACCATCCCCTGCCAGGAGCTCCATTTGAGAATATAAACCCACGTGTGTTTGTGCACAGGTGTGCAGGAGGTGCGTCTGCACCCACCTATGTGCACCTGCCCAGTTCCCACGGCAGCTCAGAGCTGGGGTTCTGGAGGCCCTCTTCATGCTCCTGGTTCTGGGTGGTCCCTCTCTGTTTGAGAGTCTCTTGTTCTAAAGGGAGCAGAGGCTAGGAAGCAGACTTAGCCTTATCTGCTTTGCTTTGGTTTGAGACACTCGGTGCTGAGAGATTGTTTAATCCTCGTGTCTCCAGGAAGAAGTAGCCAAAAATTTGCTTGCTGAATTTAACCTGGGCTGTGACGTCCATCGAACGGAGCACGTGTACAGGGTGTATGTCGCCACCTTCCTTGGCTTTGGCGGCAACGCGGCCCGGCAGCGCTACGAGGACAGCATATTTGCCAGCACCCTGCTGAGGAACAGGTACCAGAGTCCGCTCGGCACAAGCTCCGGACCCGGAACCGGGCTCTGTGTGTGTGTGTATGATTGTGAGTGTGACTGTCTTGTGTCTGTGTCTGAACTATGACTTCACTTCTGTGGAGCCTCCACCTCCACTCTTTGCCTGCTGGTGGTTTTAGAGGCTAGAATGCGGTCGCCAGGTAGGCCAGTGGGTTGGCTGCTGGTTGTCCATGTACTGGTCCTGCTTCCTCAGCCTTCGGAGCCCGTCTGTCAAGGCTGGCTCACGGGGATTCTCTTTTGAGTTGACAAAGGCCATTTCCCGGGCCCTCCCAAAGCTCTGTGGGAGTCCTGTGTCTGACTGTAAGCTCCCTGGGGGAGGTGTCCATGGAATGGAAGTTACAGACTCAGATGACTCCGTGCTCCTTAGCCCACCATCACCCTGTGTTGCTTTTAATTTACAACAGCATAAAGAGGTGACCGTCAAAGTCCTTCCCAGTTGGCGAGGTGATGAGAACTCCCATCCGTAGAAGGGATGGAGAATTCCTGTCCTCAGAAGTGCTGGTGAAATTGTCTCATTTTTGGGTCACCAGAGTTGATTGGTTTGTCTGGTAATGGGCCCACATTTAGATGTGGGGCAGCTGAGATCCTCCATCCTGGGCGGTGGTTTTCTCCTTTGGGGCTGAACATTCTATTTTGTTTCTTGGATGGATGAGGGACCTCCCTGAAGTGGCTGTGCCCTCCAGCATTGCCGGCAGCAACCCATCCACACCATGTGTGCCCTTGCATGAATCCTCCCCCAGGGTAATGTCAGATATTTTAATTAACATTTGCAAACACTTCATGTAGCTTACTCTGCATTCAGTTAATTAATTGTGGACCAAATATCATCCCTCCTGTGGGTAACAAAATCCTGGCCTTGAAGAACCGCTCTTTCCTTTACCAGCTGCTTTATCTCCTCTGCAGAATGTCCATAACAACCCTCCCACATTGTAGGTACTTAGGAGTTTTTTTATTCATTTATTCCGCCAAAACCTGGTAAAACTTAGAGCGCTCTGAAAGTGTGAATTTTACCACTTGTTAGCGATCATACAGATGTCACCGTTACCGTTTCTTTCTACAGGCTCCTGAGTAAGCAGACGGGTCTAACTTCCGATACTCCCTACCTGGACCCTTGCCTTCCCTTAGACATCAGGGACGAAATTCAGCAGAACGGGCAGACCATGTACCTTCGGGGAACCGGAGACTTCACCCTGTGCAGGAAGACACTCCAGCCTTTCATGAACAAGACCAACGAGACCCAGACTTCGCTCAACGGGGTCTATCAGCCTCCAGTTCATTTCCAGAACAGTGAATTCTACGGTTTTTCAGAATTCTACTATTGCACTGAGGATGTGTTAAGAATGGGAGGAGATTACAATGCTGCTAAGTTTATTAAAGCTGCCAAGGTAACGGATGGAAGAGGGGCGTATGTTGGGGGAGGGCCTAGCAGAAGGCCAGAGAGGGCTGCCAGGCGCTGAGGAGGCTGGTTCGAGAGGCTCCTGGGCAGGCCTTGGGGCACAGGGGGATGGGGGGAATGGGGGGAAGGGCAGGTCCAGTTTAGGTGGACAAGTTGACTGAGTCATTCTCATGGCTTTCCTTTAGGATTATTGTGCAACAAAATGGTCCGTCTTGCGGGAACGCTTTGACCAGGGCCTGTATGCCTCTCACGCTGACCTCCATAGGCTGAAGTGAGTAGAGAAGCCCGAGTTTCAGTAGGCACAGCGTGTCGTGCTGGGGAGACGTTTGGTTTCCTCCACATTGGGAAGGATTGCTTGGGGTGTGAGGCGCCCTGCCCATTGGGGGACGCTCCCTCCTTGGGACACTCCTGTTGACCTTTGCCGGGACTTTGTAACTGGGCCGGGCAGCATGGGTCACTGTGAATCAGATTGAGGGGGAACATCTGAGTCTTTTGGATAAACTGTTTGGATTTGTGGTTTTGAAGAACTGACTCAGGACCGCTGGGTTACTGAGACGACCAGGCTGGCCCAGTACAGCAGGCTCCGGGCCCCTTGTGCGTCGTTTCTTGTCCAACTCAGGCTGGTTTCCTCTTTTGGTTTGCAGGTATCAGTGCTTTAAATCCGCCTGGATGTATGAGGTGTTTCACCAAGGCTTCTCATTCCCAGTTAATTATAGCAATCTAAAGACGGCCTTGCAGGTGTACGACAAGGAAGTGCAGTGGACACTGGGAGCAATCCTCTACAGGACCCGGTTTTTGCCTTTGAGGTAGGCCTGGGAAGACCGCCTGTTGGCCAGGAGGTGGGGGGCAGAAAGTGGACACTGGCAGCCTCCGGGGCATTCACAACATGCCTGGAAGGGGCTGCCTCTGGGCAGCCTGAGCGGGGGTTTCTTCTCCTCATGCCTTGCCCTTTTCTGTCCAAACTCTCAGCCAGCTGCCCATGGTCTCTTGCTAAGGGTGCCAGCCACCCACCCCCTTCCCTTGGGATGGGAGGTGAGTGAGCATGGTCTGACCTGTCAGCTGGGTAGCCTTAGGCTTCCTTCTCCCGGGGAGCTGTTCTGGCCCCAGAACCCTCAGGAGACCCTTACTGTGACTTCATTGCCCCATTCCCCAGACTGTTGACTGCTTCCTCAGAGGGGTCCTGACCTGTTCCTCCTGTTCGGCTGTCCTGTCTCTCCTGGCTATTCCCTAGCTGCCCCTCCCCCCAAAAAAGGGTCTCCATGCTCTGACCTTGGGGTGTTCTGCCCATCTTCTTCCTTGACTATTTCTTTTCTTGCTGGTGCCTTGAGACCAGACCATGGGCCACCTCAGGCTCTCCCCTTACCATGTTTTGGGGCCGGGCCTGCACCCCTGCGCCAGGGCCACCGTCTTGGAGACTGCTCCCTCCAAGGCCTCCGGCTCCTAGAGGGGCTGGAAACCAGCCTTGGGCTGCTTTCCTGGCGCCAGAGGCGGGTCTTCCTAATGAGGCTCCAAACTCATGGGCTCATGTGGCATGGGGTCAGGAAGATCTGGGCTTTGGCCCAGGGGCAAGCCCCATCACCCCCTCGTAAACTGGAAGCGGCGGGGGATGCTCACCATCCAGGGCTGCAGGGAGGACCAGATGAACAAAGGATCTGGTGCTCACTTAGGGCCCGGGGAGTGCTCCATAGAGGTCCGACATGATCAGGAGGTGTCAGCCACCTTGTCTCTGTGATAATCCGTTCCTTTTTCTCCACCACCTCACCACAGCCTCAGAGGGCAGGGCCCTCCACAGGGGGCCCGGTGATGTGCCCAGAGGTGGCTGTGACAGGGCTGACCGGGTAGGGCTCCCAGGCCCTCCTCACCCCCAGGTCACCTTGGGTCTCACTCCTCTGATAAGTCCTGGTCAGAGACACGAGAAAGTCGGCCCGCTCCTCTTGCCACCTTTCTCGGGCTCCTGTGACAGTGGCCGGGCTTTCAGTCTCACAAAACAGATTAATCGGGCAGCTCCACCTTCCTGTCCTCTCCACCTTGGTAATCGTTCCCGGTATGTCCCTCCGCTTTGGCAGAGACATCCAGCAGGAGACCTTCCGGGCCGGCCACGCGCACTGGCGGAGCTTCTCCTTTGTCTACAACCACTACCTGTTCTCGGCCTGCTTCCTGGTCGTCCTCCTCTCCATCCTGCTCTACCTGCTGCGCCTGCGGCGGATTCACCGGCGCGTGCTGTGGAGCGGCTCGGCATCCTCCCTCTGGATGGAGGAAGGCCTCCCCCCCCAGAAGATGGCTGGAGCCTTGTGAGCCGGGGCACAAGGGCCCGGGGAGACTCAGAAAGAAAAAGCCATTTTTGCCTCAGGGGTTCTTTTCATTTCTCCCTTTTTTTTTTTCCTCCCCATTTGGTCCCTTCAAATAACAACAAAACAATTTTTAAAAGATCTGCTTTCCCAGCAGTGTGGTGTTCATTTATTGTTGGAAACTGCTCAGGATGGGGAAGGCTGCATCCCTCCGGCAGTCCTCGGGGCTCCCGGAGGTCGGCACGGCAAAGGCTTGCTGGTCCTGCAATGGCGGCCGTTGGGTGTCTATGTTGTGGGCCTGCTGCTCTGAGATTGCCCTGGGAATGGTTTACAATCCTGAGCCTCCCAGAGAGGGGGACAGACCGGGGCTGGGGGTGGGACAGGCAGTGTGTGTGTGTGTGTGTGTGTGTGTGTTGTGTGTGTCGTGTGTGTGTGTGTGTGTGCTCCTCTACATCTGCATGGAGTCTGTGGAGGAATGTGTATGTGTGTGTGTGTGTGTGCGCGCGCGCTTGTGTGTGCGCGTGCGTGTGCTCCTCTACGTCTGCATGGAGTCTGTGGAGGCATCGGATTTAAGATGTATGCCTAAGGATGAGGAACCTGCTTCCAGCTGGGACACTTGGTGCAAACAAAAGAAAGCAAGCTTCCAGATGGCTTCCACTTTGTCCCCCCGGGGAGAAAGCCACCCTTCACCAGCAAAAGTCACAATTCCCTCCACCTCCCGTCCCTGTGTCCGAGGGGTCCCTTCAGTGCTTGGTAGTCTGAGAAAGGCAAGGACTCAGCTCTGTGTCTCTGGTTTCTTGGCCCCGGCTCACTTCTCCCCGTTTTCCTTCTTTAAATTGATGCCTTGTGACTTGACTAAAGTGTCACTTACTTAAAGAGCTGTATTTTTGCAGGGGGGAAACCCTCGCCCTGTTGTAATGAGGCAGCATCAGCAAAACTCTTAAAAAACCCGAAGAGTGTATTCATTGATTTAGGGGTGATGAGCCCGTGGTTTAGATCCATTCTGAGAAAAGGGGGAAAAATAAATGTGTGTGTGTCTGTGTGTGCATATACACAAGTATTTTAAGAAAAATCAAATTAAAATCTGAATTCTGGGCCCCCAGCTGCATTCCCAAGGGCAGGGTTCTAGATGTCGAAGCTTTTGAGTGTGAGCAAGCTCTGGCCCTGAAGTGCACTCGCTTCCTGGAGTGCAGAGCTGTTCAGTGCATGGCCCCGGGGAGCTCCATATGTGGCGGGGGGCCTGTCTCTGATTTCATTGTTGTATCACCAACTTTTCCTTTCCGTGAGTTTAAAGCAGGCTGCAAGGGGAGAATCTGTCAGTCGGGCTGTTTGCCTAGCAGTTTGATAACATTGTCAGATTTCCTTAAATACTCTGTTGTCAAAAACATTGCACTATGAGGATAAAATCTTTCCTCCCTGATGTGAATTCTCTGCAAAGATGAATGTCCCTAAAAAGCAAAAATTGGCTAGAACATTCATCCCCAAACTTGCAAGTGAGCATTGGGGATTGCCATGGCGGGACGTACCAGAGAGAATTCTGGGATACTCCCCCCATGTAGAACATACTAGATCTGGCTTCTGAAATGCTCATCACCTGGAGACCTTTGGGTACTGGGACTCGGTCTTCCTG